>NW_015549707.1:266735-294385 GCF_001515605.1 Sinocyclocheilus anshuiensis
AAGATGAGAACAGCATCAGGGTGGGCTGTCTGCTGCTCACTGGTGTGCTGGTACAGTTCATTTAGTGCCTCGCTCCTGTTGCTGTTGTTGGAGCTGGGAGTGATGTATACAGCAACGAGCAGTATGGCTGTATATTCCCTCGGTAGATAGAACGGCCGGCACTTAATAATCATAAACTCCACCAGGGGTGAGCAGTGTTTGCAGACCACAACAGCATCGCGGCACCACGCGTCATTGATGTAAACACAAAGCCCGCCGCCGCGGGTCTTACCTCCCTCGACGCGAGCTCTGTCCGCTCGATAGCATGTCAGCTGATCGAGATGAATAGCGCAGTCCGGAACGCTGTTGTTGAGCCATGTTTCCGTGAACACAAAAACACAACAGTCTCTTACAGTCCTCTGAGTTGAGCGTAGTAGTCGGATGTAGTCCAGTTTATTGTCCAAAGAGCGTACGTTAGCCAGTACGATGGTGGGGATAGCTGGCTTGTGTGGGTTAGCCGCTAGTCTAGCCCGGATACGTCCGCGCTTACCCCTCTTCTGCTTCCTCTCACGCCGCTTGTGGCGCCTCCGCTGTGGGCGAGATGCAGTAGTGGGGGTCGGTGATGGTGTGGGCCTCCGGAGCAGACCGAGATCCCGCAGCTCTTCGGCGTGCGCAGAGTTTAACTCTAAAAATGTGGTTCTGCCGACATCGAGCAGAAACTCACGACTGTATGCGCGCTTAGAGACAGATAGACGCGACGAATACGTACAAAAACACTGCGATTCACAAGACAAAAAACACGAAAACACCTTTCTGTCGGGAGAGAGAGAAGCCGCAGCGTGTGAACGCGCCGCCATCTTGAATCAATACTCAATAGTCAACAATCAAATCCAGCTAACTGAGTTAGCGACGTACGAAGAATGGGCCCATGTTCTCTCACTCTGTTATTTCCATGACAGTGTGATTTCACTGATGCAAAATAAGCAGATCAGTCTTTTTGAGGCCCCTCATATCGTCTGTGAATAAATCACTGCTGGAGATTGACAGGGAACATGAGATGATTGCACATGTCATTCTCAATTACTGAGGCTGTCTTGCCAGGGGTGTCTAAAACATGCTAAAATGCTTCTTCACCACTCAAAATAACGATGTCATAAAATAACACAATGGAAAAAAGATGCATTTTACTGTAAGCAAGGAAGTGTATATAGCATGGTCTATGCTAATAATTTACTGAGGTTGCTTGACTTGAAAATTCCAGATTTTAAATATCAAAGATATTCTTCCAAATATAATGAGGTTAATAGAGGTATTTTAAAAGTGATCTGCAGTGTCCCAGAGGTCTTCAGCAAAAATATTTGAGGGGATATTCTTCATCATTATTCCCCTGCTAGATTGCTTTAAAAGTCCCAAACCTCAGACAGAGATCTCTGGACTTTCTTACATGTTCTCATCCTCACAGTCCCAGTGATAATGGTCTCTTTTTCACCCGAATGTACTCCCCAGACCAGGAGTCTTGTGGGAGCTTCTTTCAAATTTCATTTAAAGGTAAGAGGGGAAAAACTTGCTCAGGTCTTCAAGTTCTCAGTTCACTTATCCCCCTCTATAAAGTCTTTCTGCCTTCATATTCTGTATTTTTTTTTACCAGACAGAATAAATACGTTTGATCTTATGTTGCTTTAAAAGACATTACGTTAAACTGTATTGTATAATCACCCCACAACAACTATATATTTGCTCACAAATTATAAAATAAGTACAGCACCTAACAAGAGGTCTAAGAAACAACAGAAAATATTAGAAAACATAGGAAAATAAGAGACGAGTCTGTAAACCTGGAAAGACAGCTGTGTGATACTAGGTCAAATAAAACTTTCTTTCTTTCTTTTTCCTCTCTCTCCCTTCCAGAATGTATGTCTTTCTTTATAATGCATTGATGTACAGTACCTTCTGCCTCTGACATAGTTAGAAAACTACAAAGCCATCTTCTGTGATAATCATGGCAGATTCTCACTGCCTCTTTTGTTATTGAGCTTCCTTTTGTTCAAAGACTGTCAGGTCTACCACCTGCCCCAATGGTTTAAGTAAGCTTCTCCTTAAATGACTGTGAGAATCAAGTGGGAAAAAATCTTTATAGAATGTAATTGGACTCGGATATCAATGAATGATAATTAGCACATTAAGAGTCTTGTCATTAGGACCTACACATCTGCAGAATCCATTAAGAACTCAAAAATGACAAGCACTACACTAGAAAAAGAAGTTTAGAAGGTAGTCAAATGCGACTATCACAGGGTTACGAAGCATCTAGTCAAGCCTGCTGTAAGAGCAGCTTTGTCTGTTACAATTTAGATGAGGAGATTGTTTTTCCTCTGTGTGTAGGATAGTTTTAATACACCAGCAATTTAAATTACTACCCATAACTTGTATTTCATGTTTGATGATCCATATTTTAAGACTGCCTCACATCTGAAATTGAGTAAACCAAATGATAAACTAAGAAATGCTGTAATTAGTTAAAGGCACATATCAAAGAAGTATACAGTGACGATGATGGGCATCAACAGGAGAGTTGAAAAAGCTTGACACAGTGACGCTTTTCTTTATGAAAGATAAACCTTAATTATATTGTGTAATTTCTAGATTTTCTGCAATCTGTCTCAGTCTTTAGGGAACAAAACATCTCCCAAGAATTTGGAGCTAATGATAGCCTGTCAGAGGTGCAGCTGTCTAGAATAAATTGTCAGGTTCCCTTATAAACAAGAATTCCCTAAACATCCAAGATGGTCCCAAACAAAAACTTATTTACGACTTCAAATACAACAAAGTAGTAAAAAACCAGCAACCCCAGCAATTTCGGTGCATACACAAAAAAGAAAATGGCCATCCAGACAAATTATCTGGTTGTCATCTTAAAACAGATGCGTGAGGATGAGATGAATTTATCAAATTGCATAGTCATCAAGGTGGCACTTAATCTCAATTTTCCACCAAAATCTTGTTTCAGACTTCAAATGTATGATCATTGATGATGGCTTGATGTCCCTCTGGCACTGAGACTGGTTGTGTTGTGTTGTTGTCTTTTTAAAAAAACACAATTTGCCATTCCATGTCCTCAGAGCCCTTACTTTAATCATTTATTTAATCAAGCAGTCGAGGATTTGAGGTGTTATCTTTTCTACTGGATGAATAGGATAAATAATGCTCTACATCCCAGCTTAGCGGTCAGCCCAACATCTCTCATTATCACCACCATCAGCCCATAGCATAAGATAAATACATCTGATCCATCCATCCGAGCGAAGCTTGATCTGTCACCAAAAATCTATTTGTAGTAAATCCCGCAGACATGGGAAATATGCACTACAGAATCTGTAATGAGATTCTTGTGTTCTTACAAAGAAACGCCTCATAGACAGAGACTGAAATATGAATGTAACACTTTCAGAGAATGTCAGACAATGATAATGTTCTTGGCTCAGTATCAAATGTGCTAATTTGAGTTTGTGCAATTTCATTAATCTGAAATGCTAAATGAGCTTCTTTTCTTGTCTGTGGTCTCCTGATATGTAATAGAGGGATCAAGAGACTGTGTGCAGTCCATGAAATACTTCTTGCTAGTATATGTAGGCTACATTGATCACTTTTTGGAACACATATAGCCAATGACTGTGGCAGGTGAGAAGAAATAGGCTGGCTTCTGAAAAATGCTTCTTACAGACATGTAATGTTGTCCAAGGGACCTCCGCTGCAAGCCTTTGTGAGTCATTTCTCTTCTCCTCTGTTACTACCCATACATGCTGTGAAAGCTAGAGCTATTGCAACCTGGGGAAATCTCAAACAACATGGCTCTGAGTTAATTAATAACAAGGAGAGCTTTAAAAATAGCAATATTTGATCTGTGGACATGGACGTAGATTGAACAGGAGAACATGTCTCTGCAGTCATAACTCTTCAAAACATTAATAATGAGACTATGTCAAGGATTTGGTGGTGAGAAAATGATTTGAATGTATCGATTCAATCAGTAATTGCACTTGTATTGTAATGCAATGTCGTAGCACTAATAGTACAGAAAATCTAAGGTTTTCTGAAAACACAAATGACTGCAACGACCTTCAGTTTTTATTTCATATAATGCAAGCCACCACAATATACTGTAAACATGATATAGTATGGCTCCATTTACAATAGAGTAATCTACAAAACAGCTACTGTGTAGCAGAGCATAAAATAGAATCATATATCAATTTTCCTGTCTTCAACTATATAATATACTTTATATTAGAGGTCGACCGATGTATCGGTTTTGCCGATTAATCGGCACCGATAGTTTTTTGCTGGAACTATCGTTATCGGCAAAAAAAATCCACTATCGGTCGACCTCTACTCTATATATAATATAAATGGCCAAACATGTATTATGTAACTCAGACATAATAAATAAATATATTATGTTTGACTTAACATGATAGCTTACATATCTGGTCATTTACAGTGAACTTCAAATTAAGTAACATTTCATCCAAAAAAAAAAATACAACAACTATTTTTAAACCCACTATTCAATTCATTTTCATTGTATGGAGTAAAAAAAAACAGATATCATGCAAAACAATTCCTTTTTTGTTCCACAGAAGCAATTAAATAAATTCATACGGGATGACAGTTTTCATTTTTGAGTGAACTATCCCTTTCTACTTCAATTTCAACTGTGAATGTTTTAGGAAACTGTGTTGTTACATGGCATGCCTTTCAGAGATAATATAATCTATAGACCATCAGTGTTATGAACACTCATAAGTCATAACATATCCTTTGAGCCAAGGTAATACACAGCATTAAAATATTAGCCTATTATACAATCATTGTGAGCACAGGTTACAATACCACAGAAAAAAAGCTTCCTTTTTATATGATGATGATGACTTAATGACAATTTATTTTATTCTATTTGAAAAAAAAAAAAAAAGGCTGATGTATGGAATAGCGTTTTGTTCTCAATGCCCCAGTGCTGAAGGGAACATTGACGGTCTGTGTTTTTATTACGGCCATTTCCTGTTTATTCAGAGACCTCATCCATCTCCTTGAAAGCTTCATTGTCTGCTTATTAGTCCTTAATTCCAAAATTTGAAATTTCTAATAAACTGTGATGGATTATAATGTTGCTTTGTCAGATTCAATTTGGGTGGTCATATTTACTCAATATAACGCCAACTAGCTTACTTTGAAAATTATGTGCCTGAAATGATGTTTGGTGGAAAGAAAATTGAGCCTGCATGCTGTTGTTTGCTAATCAGATGTCAACTATGGTTAGCCACTAGAGTGCCCTAGTGGAGAAAGAGGGAAAAAAAACATCAAAATAAACCAGACTCAGTTTGATACACAATTGATGGTTTGCAAATTACTTCAATCGAGTTATGTTTTTTTCCCCCCCAACTTATCTGAATAATGCATTTATCCATTAACTTTCTAAGGCGTGTGAAATCTGCTACGGGATCTAGCTTCATCAAGGATTTCCAGGAGATGCTTCTCTAATATCAATGATTTTCTACACCATTACATCCCTGAAAACATGTCCTTAAGGGGAAATGACAAAAGGATGGATTGGTGGAAAAACAGGAGGCGAGATAAACTACATGGGTTTTGTCACAAACAATATTAGCGATATGCAAGTGAAAGACAATGCCCTGAGCCACTAGACCTAATCCATTTAACAAAGTACCTGAAAAAGCCTCCACTAAGAGGGATGTTTTTTTATTGCTGGGAGCCGGTTTGCTTATCCCGGTACGTTTTCCGTTTTAAGGTCAAGGAGATGTTCGATAACTTGCAAACTGTGGCATGGTGCAGGCATGAAGCATTTAAATACCTGTGGCAGATTGTGTTTGGGTGGCGTTTGGAGATCCAGGCCAGGCTAGAGGGAAAGGTTTTGTAAGGCCTGATACGAAATAAGTGTCAGAGGTTAAGCCTGTAGCAGGCTTACAGAAACTCATTTCTCTTATCTTTTTCTGGTCATGAACCGTGAGCAATGGCATTATCAAGGCCCTGTTGTTACAACAGAGAGCTGCATCACAGACACAGAGAGATTTCACAAGTGCGCGTTTTAGGAATGACTCCAATCGCTGGGCTAATCTCGCTATTGTACGTTCCCGTTATCAGCCCCCACCACTGTGAGAAGAACGAAGAATAATATCTCCCAATCCATAAATCATAATTTCAACCTTTGTGTTAGGTCACCATTTAAACTGTCTCTGAGGTTAAGAGTTTATCCCAGCTTGCTCACGGCAATACTTTTTTTAATCCATCTCTCAAAACATGTCTATTGTTAATTGAATTTCCAGGTGTGGACGTACCAAGAACGGGAACGAGAAAGAGCGAACAAGGAAGAAAGAATGAGAGAGAGAGAAAGAGAGCGAGAGAGAGATAGGCTTCTACATTTCAAAATGTTAATCTGTTTTTGCATAATCCTTATAACTTGTATTTGCATGGTTAAATATCCATCATTATCCTTGGACTGTGCAGCCATCATTGTTCTATTTACTCCAAATACTTTTTTTTTAATTTGCACATTCCTACATCACGACTGAATTATGATGTCTAAAAGATGAAAATCTATATACAATACACATGGTAATGTGGATCATACTTATAAGTATGTGTGTAGTTAGTACGAATCCAAATCCATGCTTTCCTTTTCCTTTTTTTTTCCCCTCAGTTTTGAAAGATCTATTTTTGTTGTTACCTTATAATAAGGTAGTCTTTTTTTTATTGAAAGTAAACATAACAGAAGACAGTAGAAAAACAAATGAGTTACACCAAAACCAGAGACAAGCATATAGACAAACATAGAATGTGTTATGCAGCAATACTCCCAAGCCTTCTAATACATGTGAGAAGAAAAAGCTTGTATAAACAAATAATAATAATAACAGTAGTAGTAGTGGTAATAATAATAATAGTAATAATAATAATAATAATATATTATGCAGATCCAGTATGTATGTACAAATTGCTATTATTGAAAATAATAAAAAGAAAATATATGTAAAGAAAAAGGAGAGAGAAAGAAACATTTTTCCTAATTTGAATATATGTAAAATTCTAATTAATAATAATTTAAAAAAAAATAATAATAATACAAATATTATGGTAATGTCTTAAAAAAAAAGACATTACCATAATTTTTTAAGGTAATGTCTTAAAAATATATATTGAACTATTTTCAACCTGTACACGAACTAGATTTCACATTCCACTAAGACAATGTATTAAAACTAAGCTGCAAAATGCCTCATGTGATACATTTTCATGGTTGTGTGTGTTAAAACATTAACAACTTGCATTTATAACTTGGCCCACCCGGTCAATGTGAGTAAATAAAGTTTGAAATGAGTGGCTGAGGTTCATCTTTACCATGATTCCATCCCATTTCACCCACCACAGGTTGTTTAGTGAACTTGTCACAGTATGCAGGGTTGGTTGTGCAAAGAAGCAAAGTTATTGAAAAGATGTAACAACCTGTAAACACGTGTTGCTACTCATTTCACAAAGTAGAAACAACAGCTTATGACAAATTATCACTATGCAAGAAACCTTCATCAACAAAAAAGGATATGGCTCCTTTAAATGATAGTCTACTGTTATAACTAGCTTGTTCTGGTTTTAATGTACACACCTTTGCATTAATGGAACAGGATGTGATCTTGGGATTTATGCATGCATTTTGACTTTGCAGCTAATCAACATATCAATTAACCACTTGCTTACTTTGGTGTGACAGCACAGATGTGAGCGTGAGTAATTGCACACCACTCCACTTCTGGTGGTCCTTATTAATGGTGCTACCATACTTCAGGTTTAAATTATACTTTAAATTATTTTCTTGGTGAAATAGTCAGGTTGGTGAGAACTCATAAACTAGTGGAGACCACCTAAGGTCAGTTACACATGGATCAGGAAGCAGCACAATTATAATATCACACACACTGACATTTGGATTTTAAAATAATGTTCACCACCTCTAGCCCTGGTTTAATCAAAACCCCAAAAACTAACTATCAAGTAACATTGAATGAGAAATTAAAAAGAAAACTATTTTTAACACACTAAAAATTCAAGTCCCATGACCCATTTTTTTTTAATAATATTTAATATAATTCATATTACTATGCACATCTAGTTGCATTTGGTCACATTTGATTTTATGATTTCGCCTGATCACTTTGATGAACCTATACTACATGCACTATTCCCACTGGGTCTGTGAAGTCTGTGGGATGGGAGACACATTACAAATACTGTTTAGTGAAATATATTCACACATCCAATAAAAATGCATAGTTTAAAAGATGAAAATTTGCTATCAAAATAAGTGTTAAGACTTTACAATAATCTTGTTAACATTAGTTGGTGCAATAGATAACATGATATAAAAATACTTTACAATAAGGTCCCATTAATTAATGTTAGTTAATGCATTACCTAACATTAACTAACAATGAAGAAAACATTTGTTACATTTATTGATTTATTGATGTTATGATAGTTTATAAAAATACAACTGTTCATTGTTGGTTCATGTTGGGTCAGGAGGATTAAACAATATTAATTACTACCAGTCTTTATTTTAATAAAGCAGTAGTAAACTATGAAATTAACATTAATTAAAATTAATAAGTACTTTAGTTGTATTTCTCATTGTTAGTTCATTTCAACTAATTTTGTTAAATGCATTACTGTATTGGAAACATATTGTAAAGTGTTACCACATTTATTAATATAGATTAATTTCTATATACTAATCTATGTGTTATGAATAAAGTTAACAATGAATGTTGGCACTGTAGGTTTGTAAATAAACACTAAACTACAGTGATTTTTTTAAAAATATATTGTTAGTTCATGATACTTATTAACAAATTGAATCTTGCCGAAAAAGGTTACTAAACACAGTGTTTATTGTACATTATTTAGAGACATCCCCAAATGTCCCTAAAGCAAAGTTTTCTCCCATTTAACATCAGGAGCCCACCCCACACACAAATATATATGCTTCATCATCCAAGTTTACATTCTGGTCAGGTGTGTGTCAAAGTGAGCGGCTTCACAATTCTCATTCTAGCCAATTTTCCTTTGAGAGGATTCTTTTTCCTCTTTCTCAAAGCTCAGTTTGAAACAAGAGCTTTGGTGTAAGCTCACGGGCCACTAGGGAGCGATTCCCAACTGACACTTAAAAAAAAAAAAAAAAACGGCTTCAAGGGCCCACGATGCCAGAGTGCATTGTGTAAAGGAAAAATACAGTGACTAAAAGTGAAAAGTTTGTTTGAAGTTGATGTTATTTTCGAAAAAAAAAACTTTCTTAAGAGGATTTTGAAAAGAAACTGATGGAAAGCTGAGTGAGAAAAGGAATGGAATTACTTCCCACATTTATAGTACAGTGTTTCCCTAAGCTACCATCCCACAGGTTTGGGCCTTAAAGGTCTCAGGATGTATTCAAACCTCATCAGTGGCTTACAGCTAACTTGAAAACCCTAATTAACCTAGATATAATGCTGTGCCAAGAACAATGAGCAAAGTAAATCATACTGTAGATACACAGATGAGATGCATGAATATTGAATGTCGCCTCAACCAAGGCATTTTAAAATATTCATGTGCAACTGAAAAACTTTATCGCTATAGCATCCATGCTATGTCACGGGAGTCAACAGATCAAATGCACGTGCTTTATTTACTAAAATATGTACGGTAGTCCAGATAAAACCCTCCATTCTGAGACAAGAGTTTTATTTTTGTTTTTAAGTAGTCTCCCTTTCAGACAGAAACGAAAAAGCCTTTGATGGTCAGACTATGCTAAATGAAACCTCTCCAGAGGGGGAGCATTGTAACAGATGTACATTAGTATGCACCCTCCAGACCAGGCTGCTGGGCTGCCCAGGCCTGGTCAGAGCTACATCTGGACCAGGTCACTACCGTCTCAGCCCCGAAGCTCATTATGGGAAATTACCAAGAGACCACCAACAGCAGAAGCATGAAGAGGTCAGCCTCGATGACACTGTCAAGAGATAAGGAGGGTAGATTCACAAAGAAACTGTTAGATTTACCCATACTATCAAGACATTTTGTAGTCTAGAATCTCCCCAAAGCAGATTTAACAAGGCTGATGTAACTGAGATAAGGAAGAATTATGGGAGCCATATAAATGACCAGCCTCTGGCAACATATGATACTTAGCATTAAACTAATCAAAAAGGTCAATTCCTGGGGAAATATGACCCAAAAACAAGATCGATTCATTTCCTGGTAGTAGCTTTCGTTGGATTCTGTAGCTGCTCGGGCATATTGTGTCATAAGAAGTGCCTGGCTGTTTCGGAGAGCCTTTCATACCTATAATGCATGGATAATGAGAGATTTAAGGGCAGAAAACAAGGATCATCCTTTTGTATGGGATCCGGGACACCTTCCTGATCCCTCTCATTTGAAAGCCCTTACACCAGTCCACTCGTTATTCTTCAGCAATTATGAATTCCTTTGACGACATGACTTTGCATAAATAACAGCTAATTGAATATAAATAGGATGTGATGGTATTTGATTATCTGTTTTTCATTTTCTGGAAAGATTATGCAAATTGATTAATCTGCATATCTCCACACACGAAAAAATAAGATGAAATGTCGGACTAGATTATTCTTTGCCTGCATTACAGGCAAATTTCTTTAATCTTATGAATTTGGGATTAGTTTCACATTTTGGTGTGATGCTCTAATTTGGCAAGATGAAGGAGGTCATTCAGACACTGAGAGCTTTTGTTTGCTTCAGTAGGTGAAGACAATAGACCTAATAGAGTTTAAAGTGGCTTTGTTATTTTTCTTAAAGCTTGACTGAATCGTGGAATTTGTCACAACTGCTCATTGTTGGCGGGCAGATACGGCGGGGCACGGCTGTGCGCAGATGATGAAGAGTTTTATTGCGGCATGGTCTGTTTGGAGTAAATGAAAAAAATGAAAAGCCTATTACAGGAATAGATGGTGAATTACAGTTCAACTCCCTTAGAATTTACTGTATGATGCAATTTCAACACATGTGTCCAGCCTTTGTAGTCAAGTTAATGAATACACTTAAAGAGGGGCAAAAATAAGGTGGCTTTCCAATGCCTGGATGGAGTGTAACAAGTGAGATAAAAACTTCTGAAACTTTGGCTGAAAATTTAAAGTGAAAGAAGATAATTTGTACAGTTTAGTAAAGATATTAAGAATTTCAGACAGACAGACAGACAGACGAGGATGGATGGATGGACAGACGGACGGACGGACGGACGGATAGGTAGATAGATAGATAGATAGATAGATAGATAGATAGATAGATAGATAGATAGATAGATAGATAGATAGATATCTAAGATAGCTAGTTCTTTTAAATAAAAATCAATCTTAAACCATGTATAAATGATGATTACCTTTATTTTTAATGTGAATACTGAAAGAGACCCAATGTGTTGTTCCAAAGAATGCTCATTCTCAGATCAATCTGAAAGGATTATGAACAGAGCAACTTCAGAAGCTGTCTTTTGATTAGATTCTGCTCTGAAAAGATTTTTATTAAGATCAGTTTTGTCAGGCATAACATTGATCACCTAAAATGAGAGGCTAAGCTGATGCAGAGACTGCCAAGTAATAGTTAATAATAATTAGAAAGTGTAGTGGGGGAGAGAAAATATCCATAAGTATTTAATAAAAGTGAACTGCTGCAGTTTGAATGTCTATATAAACACCCAGTGCCAAAAGAGAGGAGAAAAAAAAAACTACCAAATAAAAGTAGAGAAAACAAAGATTCAAAGTTACAAGGAAAAAGTGAGGGAGTAATTGTTCTCACAGGTAATCCATAGCATTAACTTATAGAGAATGTGTTTATTTTGCACCTAAACAGTGTCACGCTGCGGGTCACACAAACCAGAGTTCAGCTGGGTCAAATTAGATTCCAGAAGCTTCAGCGTGGATGGATGATCAAAGACAACTCGGTTATTTAATCCATATTGTTGCTAGAAGACAAATTAGCTGGTAGTGCAGAGGGGACAGGCGCCTTTGAAACGCCTGAGATTGCATGCATAACCAAGGATCTGTGGCATTTGACATCTACAGAATGGGAAATGAAAGCAGGAGGCATTGCAAGCCACCTCCTGATGCTTCACCCCAAGGGTGGTGGGAGGGCATGCATGTCTCTCAGAAACATGATTGATTTGCTTCTTAGTGTCAGCCAAGTTGCAGAATATGATTACGGATTGTTGAGGAGATTCACTTGAACGCTCGTAGACACGGCCCGGGTGCAACCTACATTTGCTGGAAATAAGTGCTAGAGGCTTGTTGACTGATGTGTGGTCCTCCCTTTGCTCTTGTTCATCATTATAATTGAGCACAGTTCAGGTCCTCACATCCTTAGCCATTCATTTTGAATTTTAAAGAGCTGTCACTCAAATTGTGGAATTGTGTGATTATATATATTTTTTTAGCTTGAGTTATTATTCAAGTGTAGTGAAAAAAAAAGAATGAATTCGAAAATCTGGACCAGTACAGCATGACAAGATTCCAATGTCATATAATTTGAAATGTCTTGCTGTTTTCCACTGAAACAATGACCCTGCCCATGCTATTTCAAGTCAAAAACCTTTATTTATTTTGTTTTAAAGCATATAATGCCCATTACAATACACAGAAAAAATGGTGTAGATTTTCACTCAGAAATTGCTAATAAATTGCATAATTAGTTACAAAGAAACAGTAATACACTGAATTTCAACATTATATTTTTTAAATAGTATTTTCTTGTAAAACGTACTCCAATAACCTTTATTTACAACTTCAGAAAAAAATGTTTTAAATTGTTTGTAATGACCATTATAACCAGCTTCTAAACTTTCCATATAGCGTTTGGTTAACATGAGTTAGAGTTTGGTATCAGTAGTGCAGACCAAATCTGCAAGTCATCCGCCACAAAAATGTAGTCTGTGGCATAGAGACAATATGGAGAAAACTCTGCCTGTAAGCGTACATATTTATTGCGAAAGCAAATGGGATTTTCTTCCCTCATGTGGAGACTGAATAAGGTCTATTTGCTATTATAATTCACCCCAGACAATCATGTTAAACCAACTCTTCCCCACTGCCCCAGGTCTATTAAATCCCTCATTCATTATATTAATATGGATATTATTAGGCGTTAAGGACAGTACAGAGAGGCATCTGAGGGACGAGCATAACAGTAACCAATCTAAAGAATTGCAGGGTTTCAAAGGAGTCTCGGTGCGGCTGCCATGAATCAATTTTTGCTCAAAAGCTGAAAGGTATTTACTGTAACACTCCTTGTGGTCTGAGGATTTTTCTTCATCATAAATCCAGAAAATTAATGTGTTTCGCATTCGCAAGGGCAAATAGGGTTATCCTCCCAACAATTTGTTTGGTTGTGTGCAGAAATATAGAAGTTGTATATTTTACAACATATATAGGGGGTTACAGTTCTGTGGCGCTTAGTGCCAACAAACTGCAGAGAAATTACACACTGTGGCTTTTAAAACAAAAACAAACAACTAATTGTATTGTTGTTGTTGTTTAAATGATTAATTACTGCTATTGGCCAAAGTCAGGTAGTTACTCGTCACTGTCGGACAGGCCCTTTCATCATCCGTGGACATCTAGCGCGTTGATATGCATTCTGAAGCCTAATATATTTTTGTCTCTGTGTGTCTCCCTTTCTTTCTCTCAAGCTGATGAAAGCTTGAATCCCCAGCTGAGCCTGTTTAAATGACCACTGGAGAGGCCTTTTATTCTCTCCCAGACAGCTTTCTCTATAGCACACAGAGCTTTTGATGCACACACAGTCCATCCTCCTCACTAACAGTTCAGACAGCTGTGCAAAGCCTTACCAAAACACAAGGCCTCTCTATCTCCCCCTCTTTATCTCACCCCCACAGGAAATAATAAAAAAACCCTCTGGACAGCTAACCTTTCCAGTGCCAGCTGTCACTGGCTGTGACTGAAGATGAGATATTGTGAAGGCTATTGTCCTTTTGAAACAGTCAGGGATGGAAATGGGTGACAACACAGGCCCCCCAAAAATTAATTGAATATTTAATCAGCATGAGAATCTGAAGGAATTTGTCAAGCTTCTTCGTTGTTGACTTTTCCCCTTCGCTCTGACAAATGAGACACTGTCTAAACAGTACTAGAGGACGACACACTCTGCGGCCTGTCAGTATGTCTGTGATGCGTGCAGAGGAGCTGAGAGGGGAACAACTTTGCACAGAGAATCACTTGATTGATTCTTATTAGGCAAATCCGCTAGAAACATGGAGGTTCACTGGCATTAAGCCGAGGGGCTTGTGTTGTACGCAACTTGAAATCTCTGCCAAAAAAAGTGCTTTGTTTCCATTTTCATCTGCATGAATTTCCTTCTTATGAATCCCCAGGTACTCTAAATGAATTAATAGGGTTTAATGTATCATGAAGATTTTATAATCCACTCTCACACTCTGGTTTATCACACCTAAGATATAGACATTTCACAATGAGGGTAGCTTTAAAGCTAAATTCTATCAAATTAAATTCAAGTTATTCTACACTTAAAACGGCAGCAACTGCTTTATGAGCCGTTACCGATAGATTCAGTGTAGACCAAGTAAATTACTGTACTGTATGTGAGCAGAAAAGTAATTCACAGCATTCACTACAGTAAGGACACCTTCATGCCAGGCTTGTGTCCTTGAAGCTTAAACAAAAATGAACATCAAAGGTGAGCCACACAACAACAGAGACATTTAGAAGTCTGCATTTTAATTTGGGCTACATTTAACACGTAGCAGTAGCAAAGAAGTAATAGCAAAGGCAAGCATGCTGCATTCCTCTCTTTTAAACTATGACCTTGTTCATCAGTAATTGTGTTTCTTATTCCTGGCCAACCTGATATTGTTGCATTTGAGTTTGATTACTGCACCATGCTCACCCAGATAATTAAACACTACCAAGAAAAAGAGTTGTATCATTAGAGGAGCACAACGGCCTCTGGAATTAGATAATTATTGCAGGAAATCACACTAAAAAGGTCAGCTTGGAAAGTTTTCTCTGCAGTAGTAGTTCTTAAATATTCCAGTACAAAGGGAAAGGGTGCAACTTTAACACAAATCATTGAGTATATCAGCCATAGGATTAAAGAGCACACACACATTCTTATTTTGTAAAATACTTTCAAAAAGTGAATAAAAAAAATTATAATAAAGCAGACAAAAGTCTTTACAAAGGTACATACTGTAAGGTTCTGGATTACGTAATTTTCTAAACTCACAATTTTCAAAACTACTTGTCTTGAAAAGTTTTTTTTTTAAAGATATTTTGCCAGCTGAACAAATGCCATGTTTTTAAAGTATAGCACAATCCACTAAACACACTGTACTTGTGTACATCACAGTCTAGTTTTCATCCCTGACAAAAAATAAATATGGTGCTACCCTGACTAAGGTCTACTGGATAAAATAAAATATAAATATTATATACTAGATGAAAAAAAAAAAAACTTGAACAAAAATTATAAATGTTGGTAAGTACTGTAACAAAATAAGTTGAAATACTGAAACTGAAAAGAAAAAAAATAATTGAATATAAGAAAACAAAAACTAATACAAATGACACAATCACAAAATGACTAAAATTTAAACTAAAAGTAAAATGTAAACTGAAAATACAAAATAACAGTTAATTTAAAAAATATATCAACAAATACTATAATATTATATAAATAATTCTAAAATAACATTGTTTCACATGATTCTGAGATCTGTTCTGACAATGTGGATGACTGACTCTACACATGATCAAACAGTATTACATTTTTTTTTTACATTTTAGTATTTAAAGATCTGCTCATCGCATTTCTACATAAATCCCAACAAATACACTGGACTGTTCCGATGAAGCTTGTAATGCAGTGTGGCATTGTTATTAACTGCATGTGTTGTTCCGAGCAGAGCTCATTCAGGGCAGACAGATTCACAAGTCTCTAAATACTGGCCATCTGTCTGTAGTGTGGCCCAGATGAGCATGATTTCTTTCCCTCCTGTTTTTCGCAGGCCTGTGTTTCAAGGTATTTGTTTGTAGACCGGATGACGGGGAAGGTAGCATCTGGCAATAATAGCACCTTGGCAATGAGAAATAGAGCAGCCATTCCGCTGGATATTACGACCGAATCATCTGAGGGGGATATTCTGCCTCTCTCCTTGATGACTAATCAGTATACTGACCTACAGGGATTTCTATTCAGGTCTTCAACAACCAATGTGAGACGGTTTTACTTTGTTCACCGAGAACATGGTAACCTTAGTGTGTCATTACCATGCAGTTAGGGCGGTCCGCTCGTTCACAGAATGTAAAAATTGCATACAAATTTGGATTCAACAAGATCAAATGCATAGCCAATGCAATATAGAGGAGCACTGCTGGACAGAGGCAAGACGATAACATAAATCTGGTTATCGGCTGCCTTCAGTGTCACGGATTTGTCATGTTGTTGTTGCGACATGCCGGAAAGACGATTATTACAGGCAAGAGATAGAGAGAAAAGTTAGGGAAGTAGGTGCTGGAAGCGCTGAAGGGTATTAAATGACAACAGGAGGTGCCTCAGGGGATTCTTCCTCTGATCTCGCCTCACAGTAAGAATGTAATTAAACATTTTAATAAAAGTGGTCTAAGAAGCAAAATGAGAGAGGAGCACATATAAAACTCTGCTCTAATTTGTTTAAGCTCAAGTGCTTCATATGTTTCTTGAACATATATTTATCAAAAAGAGGCAACATGCAGCGTGATTCATTCTTGAAACAGTATGACAGCTCCAGTGTCTGGTTATTATCAGCAGTGACAGGGTGTGTTCCCATCCTCAACCCATGCAGGGACACAGCCAGGGTGAGCGTTTCAGCACCACAGCGCAGTGGACAGCTCCCTTTCTCCAGTGCCAACTGCTGCTATTGTTACTTCATTTCACACTATCACTTAAATGCTCATCTGTAATCACTGCCACCTCTGAACGGTAAGTTATTATTGCAGTTTGGTTGTTGACACAAGACTTAAAAACTTCACGTTTAGCAAAGCATGTAATTGCAACTCCAGTTTGAGATGCTGCTTTAGCCCTCCCTGCTGCTTGATTGCCGCAGCATGTTAAAGGAATACTTTACTCAAAAATTTAATTAAATTCAATTCAATTCAAGTTTATTTGTATAGCGCTTTTTACGATACAAATCGTTGCAAAGCAACTTTAAAGAGACAACTCATGCCTTTACATTTTGTTTATTATAAAAAGAAATGCAACAAATTTAAAGAAATTGAATCCATTACAAAAACTGACAACCAAGGCTTTGATTTATTGGATTGTAGCGTGGTAGAAGACTAGTTAGGTATGTAGGAGCTAAACCATTAAAGGCCTTGTAAGTAAGTAATAATATTTTGTAGCTGATACGGAACTTAATAGGTAGCCAGTGCAGAGACTATAAAAAAAAATTGGGGTAATATGATCATATTTTCTTGACCTGGTAAGGACCGCTGCATTTTGGACTACCTGTAGCTTGTTTATTGAAGATGCAGGATAACCAGCTAGCAGTGCATTACAATAGTCCAGTAGAGGTTATGAATGCATGAACTAGCTTTTCTGCATCAGAAATAGGTAACATGTTTCGTAGCTTGGCAATGTTTCTAAGATGGAAGATTTTTGTAACATGGGAAATATGATTTTCAAAAGAACATTTTCTGTCTAATATAACACCCAGATTTTTGACTGTAGAGGAAGTAACAGTACATCCGTCTAGTTGCAAATTGTAATCCAAGAGATTCTGTGTACTGTCTTTTGGTCTAATAAGTAATACCTCTCTCTTATCCAAATTTATTAGGAGAAAATTATTGGTCATCCTTTTACATTTTTAACACACTCTGTTAGCTTAGATAATTTAGAAGTTTCATCTGGTCAAGGCAGAAGAGATGATTTAAAGTTAAAACACCTTAATGATGAATTTGTTTCTTATAAACATGCAACTTTTTACTTCACAAGAATTAAGATGATTTCTTGCTGGATATCATTTTGATGGCACCCATTCACTGTAAAGGATCCACTGGTGACCAAAACATTATTTTGTTTGTTTAGTTTTTTTTTTTATATGCTTTTGTCCATACATTGCAAGTCAATTACTTTTTTATATATTATGTAGAAGAAAGTCAGGTTTGAAATGACATGAGTATGAGAAAATGATGACAAAGAACAGTGATAACAGAATTTTCATTTTTTTTTAAATCTTAACATCATATTTTCAGGGAGTGATGTATTTGTGTGGATCAAGGTAATCCTTGTCCAAGCATGGCCGTGAGTGTGTACAGTGTTTCCAGATATCTGCCTTTTAACTTTGAAGCCCCTTACTTCAAAAAGTAATTAAGCAGAGAAAATAATTTGAAAAACAGACTCATAAAAAGTACAAACGAAGCAGCTCATTAACTTCATTCTTTAGGGGCACCAGCTGTGATCAGCTTGTTTGTTACTTTAAGGCAAATACAGTTAGATGAATGATTCTTTGTTCTTTGTGGAAGCAGGGAAATGTACAGTATTGTTCATTTTGAAGGCTAGATTATGAAATGGATCAGTTACATAAATTCAATGATATAAATTGAGTTCGCTAGCCCATATGTGTTAATAGCGATCCACCGTGCAGAAGGTATCACCAGTCTCATTCGGAAAAAAAAGGGTTTCCAAACAGATGACAGCAATTAGACGGAATAAATTAGAACATTCTCACAACAACAAATTAAATTAGGGTAAACGATTAAATTAAGGGAAAGGTTTAAAGTTCCTTTAATCGATAATGAGGAAACACATTTGGGAGAGCAGAACATTTTAGACAGCCGTTCATTTAACAAATTAAAAATGCATGTTTGGTGTTATTAATAAATGATTTGGTCATAATTGCAACAGAAATAAGGGAGAATAAGGTTGAACTACAGAGTTCTCAGGGGGAAAAAGTGCCCTTCACAGCCTATTAAACTGCCAAAAAGTACCAAATATTAGTACAGAAGATATATGGTGTGGACTTTCTGTATTAACATCAGGGTTTTCAACGATCTGAACCATGTCTGAGTCTAGAAACACACATTTTTCTGAAATTTAATTAGATTTTTTTGTTGCCATACGTTCTACCTTATTTAATCCAGCTGTTGAAGTGAAGACTCACAAGCACAACTGTCAGTGAATAAAGTTATCACTCATGAGGATTATCTGAATATCACAGCCATCACATAAGCAGACCCCCCCCATATCTTCATCCTGCAACTATAACGTGGTGGACGTGTGAGATCTTTTTCACTCCTGGTACTAAAGAAGCAAGTGATAAATATCCAGGACCATAAATACTAAATGATAGGCAATTAGAGACACCTGACGAAAATTACATCTCATGCACACACATGGGAATTGAAGCGGCTATCCATCCATTAGAGCCAAGCAGAGCGGGACACGGGAAGATGTTGAGACAGAGAGATATAGTGGGGGAGAATGGATGGGCTTGAGCTTAGTGCTGAAGGAGAGAGACAGGTGGGACGTAATCTGGGCCATGCTGTGTCTCCTTTTGGAAACTATGAGACACTCGATCATGTCCACACAGGCTGCTTCTTGTATCCTCAGGGTAATAAGGTGTCAGCCACATCATTATAGGACAGTAAAGGTCCCTCTGGTCACTTTGCGATTCCCAATGAAGACTTTCAATATCTCAAGTAAATATACAAAATATGTTTTATTCAACAAAACTTATTCACCTAAAGAAGAGTTTGTAACAATTTGATACAGCTGCATTCTATTTAGTCCATCATGTCCTCAGAAGACAACTGTATGGCAGTTATTCCACATGTATCTCATTATGGAATAATGGGCCTTTTAATTGTCTTGTCTTTAACAGTCATGCCTAAAGAATAACCTTTAATTAAGTTCTCGCTGATTACTTTTTTCCCTATTTGACAAAAGCAATTACTGTCACCCAGAGAACAGAAATAATTATTCTTATTTGGTTTCACCAAATTGCCACTTTTTGGCCATTCATGTTGCCTAGTTTATCTTTAATTGATTTTTTTTATATACAAGTAAATTAATTAATTAATTCCTTTGGCAGATCATTTTTATTCAAACTGACTTTCAAGGTATTCCCCTTTATTTACAAACTAACTAAAATAAAGAAATAATCAAGCATACACTTCATTTTTTAATCCAAGAGGGGAAAAAACTTTCTCTTGTCTCTTATGTCAATGTGAATCAAATGAACTGATAATGATATACATTTTTACTCGGCTGTTTCAAACTATCCAAGCAAACAAACCATGCTTGGATGGGACAGCCATGAGTCGGGCAACCCAGTAGTGAGGTCTTTATTTGGCCCTGCAGTGGGATACAGCTGAAACTCAAACCTGCCCATTGTACGTCGCAGAAAAGGCAGCATAATCTCACCCGGCATAAGCCAGGTCCCACTGAGTCCTATTCATGCCCTGACATCCAGCTTACTTACATCTGTCTGTTGCCTTGAAGCTCTGCACAGGAGGTTGATTCCCTCTGAATTTTAAATAAGGAAATAATGTGATTGAAGTCGGCGTATTAAGTGAAATCTTCTGTCTGACTGCTGGATTGCTGAGCTCTGTTATCTCTCCCACAGAGTGAACAGCTCCGACCGCAAGCTCTTTCTACTGCAGGGAAGGCATAATTTGTCTCTCTATACATGCTGCCCAGCACAATAAGAGAAAAAAAAGAGAGAAGAAGAGACACAGGGAGCTAAACATGCAAAAAGGGAACTTGCGCTTTAAGCCCAGAATTGACATTCAGGCCATGCGATCGAACAACAGTTGGCCGTTCTCCTATAAAATTGGCAATGCATATTTGTGTTGTGTTATTCTCTCTCTCTCCATCTTTTAGTCCATTCGCTTTCATTTCTCCCCTCCACCGCCCGCCATGCCTGTGATGAATCTCAATTATGGCAAGGTCACCTTTCATTCAGTTGATCTCTCTGTTGTTTTATTCGAACTGGCAGTACTTCCACACTATTATGATATACTTATTGACAGCCTGAATCCTCTCCAAACAAGAGCGACAAAAATGTGGGAATGTTACTGGCTCTCCTCTAATTTTGGGAGACAGAATTGGCAGCATCTCTTCATAGCCTAGGTAATAGCCTTATCATTACCACTGCATGCTCTGGTGATTCGGGCCGAGATTTTTATGCCATTTTCCTATTCCGCAAACTCGCTCGCACTGGATGTCCCGTGACATTTATATTTGTCAATTTAAACTTTCGAAAGCACTCGTACAGATTTGAGTACATTTTTACAGAAGTGAAAATATGGAAAATTTGATCCGTAAGCATGTAAAGTCAAGCGTTTAACCTTGTGGAATGAGAGGTGGTGGGAGTAAGATTAGCATGCAGTGAAATGTGCTTAACATAGTGCCTCTCACATTCATGTCAAAGTTCTCATTTAAACATCAAATACATTGGAGCTGTGATTTAGTAATTAGCGCTGGTGCTCTGACACATTGAACCGTAACACAGGCTCGAGTCCGGCTCATGTTAATTCCATGTATGTATCTCATTTCCATGTACACTGGAGCTGGCTAGAAGTATGCAAGTTTAAGCCTGGCTCACATCATTCTCAGCAACCTATCTACAACTAATTATTTAAAATTATTATGTATTATGTATACATAATTTTAAGTTCATTTTATTTGTAAATACATAGTTCGCCCAAAATGTAAAAGTCTGTCATGATTTATTCTCACTCATGTTGTTCCAAACCTGTACGAGTTTCTTTCTACCTCAAAATAGGGAAGCCTTTTTTTTTTTTTTGGTCCATACAATGAAAGTCAGTGGGGTCCAAAACAACTTTGACTGGACTCAAAATATTTTCTTTTGTGTTCTGCAAAAAAAAGTCATACATGTTTTAAACAACATAAAGGTGAGTAAATGATGACAGAATATTCTTTTTTTGGGGTGAACTATTCCTTTAATAAACCCTTTTATTTTTTAAAACCATTTGTAGTTTAATGTAATTGTTTACAAAGTGTTAAAGTATTTCAATAAGGTAAAATTCTAGTACTGCTCTCCTAATAATGAGCAAAACTTTTAAAGCATTTATTGATATAGGCTAATGTTATTATGTTGTATAAATAGACTGCCAAATCCCTGTCGTCTGCCTACATATTTCCACTAAAATCTCTAGTATAATAATCTAAGTAAATTATGCAAAATAACAAGCACAGCCATATTTCTAATATTTGTCGATCACAATTAATTATATTATAATATAGAATATTATATATTTTTGCAATAGAAAATGTAACATTTTAGTATATTAGATTAAAATATAACATTTTAGTAACAAGTTTTAGAAGCTTTAAATACCTTTAGCAAAAAGGTGGTTCATTTGAATATTGCTTTGTCCTTTTTATAGGACATTTCTCATGATTTCCATTCACTGTGCTACACTTTAAAGGGGTCCTATTATGCTTTTTCACTTTTTCAACTTTAGTTAGTCTGTAATGTTGCTGTTTGAGCATAAAAAATATCTGCAAATTTACAAAGTTCAAAGTCCACTTCAAAAGGAGATATTTTATTTAACAGAAATCACTTTTCAAAAACTACAATGAACGACTCGTTTGGACTACAACGCATATTTTCCGGGATTTGTGATATCACAAATGCAGACGAATGGGACGAGACCTGGTTGAGCTGCACTAGAGAAGGCAACGAGTGTTATCACTATGTCGGAGACACGCTAGCTTTTCCAAGGCAGACGAACTTAGAGTGGTTACAATCATCCGGGTTTAAATCGCGCTCAAATTGATTTGATATTGATCCTGATATTGTATATGATTTACACTGAAGCTCGCAGGCGGCTATGGTAAGGGGCGTGACATTTCCCGACCAGCCGCCGAGGGCTGCCAATCACAATACACACTGGCCCAGCTAACCAATCACAGAACATTTTGTATTTCTGAAGGCGGGCCTTCATTTGATACAGGAACTATTCGAGCCGTTCATGCCAGACTGGGGAGAGAGGTGTTGTAATAATGTAAAATATGTGAAAAATAATGTGTTTTTCGAACAACCTAGTATGAGAGCCTGTTCTAGTACACCCCCAAAACAAAATCAAGACTTTGTAAAAGAGCATAATAGGACTCCTTTAAGTATTATGAGCAAATTATGACAAATAATAATAGTGAATAATAATTAATAAATTAGCAAATATTATGTATATTCAAAACTTTACAGTAAACCAAACAAAGTTTTGTTTACTGTAGGTTCATGATACTTAATACATTTACAAATTGAAACAATTTTAACCTATTGTAAAGTGTTGCCAACATTTCTTTAGTCATTTCAACATTGTTAAAGGGTCATATGATGCTATTTTAAAGATCATTATTTTGTGTATTTGGTGTAACAGAATATGTTGACATGCTTTAATGAAATCGCATCATATGACCCCTTTAAAAGAGTCTCTGTATTGAAACCAGCATACAGTGTCCCGTCTCTACTGTCGCTGTCAATTAAAGTGACACAAAGGCCAAAAATAAAATAAAAACTCACACACAAGGCATGTGAGATGCATCTTGGCTTCTTTGACCTTCATTTTAGTCACTTAACCTTTCATATTCAGCTATGAATAATACAATAACGTAAGCGGTCAAAAAATCTAACTATACTTTTTTTATTTTCAATCGCAACATTAGAAAAATTCCAATGATATATGACGCATATAGCCACATAGCCCTTAAAATGAAAAATATTGGATCCAGCTGCAGTAATTATGTGAAGGGAGTCAGAATGAGTAAGGCATGATGTGCCTACCATTGTGATCTCAGCAGAATGTTGTCATTGCCTCATTCACATTTCATGGGGATGCTGATGTGTTTAATCGTCTCTATGGTGCAACATCTGCCACCAGAGCAGGAGAATAGGGAGCGAGAGAGCGAATAGACTGCCTGCTTCTCAATCGACAGTGACGTGTGGTTAAGCGTGAGCATCTTAGTAAACAGGCGTTATGATGTCTTTGTAACGTGCCTGGTTTACCATGCCCTGAGTCATTAGCCTATTTTTCTGTTGGCTGCCCGTCTTTGGAACTAGAGAGGCTGGCTTGCTGACTATGTCTGGCAGCGCTGGGCCTCTTAGGTCTCTCTTTGGGGTATTGATCGACACTGGGATTGTTTGACCCTGTTTACAGTCTAAGGTACACAAGCCACATCTTGGAGACCCGCAGACAGCTGAAAATGTCAGACGACGATACCAGCCCCAGCTCCTGGAGCGAGGGCATATTATTGAGTTAATCCTGCAGAGAGGAAAAATGTGACCAGCAAAGAGCACCTGGGTCTCTGAAAGCCATTGAAATATAAGAATACACACGGATGCAGGATGTATAGCTTTAAATATATCCAATCGAATTGAGCCTAAGGGACTGAGGCTGATCTTCTAAAACAGATTGGCCAGACTTTTTCCCAACTAGAATAAACAGGTTCAGAAGGGAAAAATAACAGGGGTGACTCATTTCAAAGGTATTTGAGCTATGCTTTGGATTCTTGGCCCTTCAAAGTCAAAGTTATGAGCACATATACCTCACAGGCTTAGAATCTGAATCAGTTTTTATTTGCAGATTGAGTAAACAAGTTGCATCTCCCCACATATAGCTCTAAGATACAATCTTCACTGCTCTGTGGTCTTATAAAATTGTTCCAGCTTTAACTTTCGCCCACCCTCATTGAAAATGAATTGGTAACTTCTTCCAAGCAGCTCTCTTTGCTATACTAGTTAATCAAGGCAGTAAAACCACAATAAATGCAATCAAATAGACCTCATTTATTGCAAATGTAAGTGGATTTGAACAGGGGCAATGATTGCGTTGCATAACATATTCCTCTTAAGTACCTATCATTTAACATTAGAGATTTAATGTTTATTGTTCGGTTTAATTGCACTGCCTCGGCAATATAAAAATAGCCATTTCAGGCATATCAAAGCACAATAAAAAAAATAATTTAATTTACTGCAAGTACTCACTCAAAAACACATTTTCAATACATTAACTATTATGCTTTTCTCATAGATAGACACTTACAGAAGCGACATATTCAGGCACTTCAGATTTTCACAAAAAGACAGAGCTGCAGAAACAGCAGCACTTGTGAAAACATGGTATAAAGTTTTAAAATTTCATTTATTTTTGGTGACACTTTACTTAAAGCCTTTATGTATAATGCATTATAAAAGTAGTTTTAATGCATTAATTATGCCTTTTAATGCACTGTATAATGCATTGTACAATCTCATGAATAATTGTAACCACAGTTAATACATTATAACACTTATCAATTCATTGTTACACTGTGCATTTGAAATTTAGTTATAATTATTTACGACAAGATATAATGTATTACAAAGCGCATTATGAATAATTATAATTCATTATGCATAAAGGCTTTAAATAAAGTGCTACCATTTTTTTATTTTGCAAGAAATTAACACTTTTATTTTAATTATTTTTTTCATAACAAGGAAATAATAAATTGTTTAAAAAATAATAAAGACGTGTAAAGAAAAAAATATATATGTTCAAATAAATGCTGTTCTTTTAAACTTTCTATTCAACAAAGAATCTTGAAAAAATATTGTATGAAAAAATATGATACAAATTGCATGATAAAATATAAAAATAAAATAAAATACAATTTCGAGAAAAATATTAAGCAGCACAACTTAATAATCACAATATGACTATTTTTACTGTATTTATGATTAAATAAACGCTTAGGTTTTTAAAATCCCTATTTAAGCCCTGTATATAAACTAGAAAATACAACAGGCAAACATTTGTATTAATCCTGGGTTGTTGTTTTTTTAGTTCCAGTCATTCCCTGGGTCAACATAAAAAGATCTGCCTTTTGTCTGGGTCAGAATGTCTTTTTTCTTTCTTTCTCATCAAACCCAAACGACCCCCCTCACTGAACAGGCCAGCATCAAGACGGCGCTTTAAAGTTCTGAATGACGACTTGATTGCACAGACACTATTTAAACTGAACTCAGCTGGATGATGATATCACTGAATTCAATGATGAACTGCCTTTAACTGAAAATTTAGTGTTTACTATTGTCCTTTTGCATTATTGACACACTATTTTCCCATTTAATACTGTAAAGCAGCTTTGACACAATCTGTATTGTTAAAAGCGCTATATAAATAAAGGTGACTTGACTTGACTTGACCTCCGAAAGGTTAAGGATTATAGTTGCAGTGCAACAGCAACTTTAAATAAACACTACAATCACCAAAAGCGAGAGGGCAACATGACCCAAACTGTTTATCTGCTTGCTCCCCTCCACTCTGACTTTATCTCCGTCAAAGTCTTTCACCAGATCCCTGAGCTCTGCATTTGCATCCTTCTCCACAAGGGGAGGCGATGGAGAGGAACTCACAGCTTAGATACATTTCCTCCTGTGACCCAGGAGCTGCATCAATGTTTAATACCTCTCTGGCTCAGTGCCACTTTACTCAGCATTGTTCAATGTTTTATTTAGAGGAGCAGCAGGTTAAAGTTTCACCGGGCTGTCGCCCCTTTAATCCCCCTGGCGGAAATATCAGGGTGGCGATCCGCTTGCTGCCCGCCGAGGATCAGAGGCAGCGTTGCTCAGGTGGAAATGATGTCTCACTTCCAAAGCTTCTTACTTCCTGCTCTGAGGTCGTTTGCATGTGCCTGCCACATGCCCACTTCTCCTGAATCGCAGGGCTAAGGCTTACTGTCAGATGCCTGTTTCAAAATGCCCATTCAAAATGAACAAGAGTTGGCAAAGCAAGTTATTTTCCTTTGTGTTAGACTGTGTAGAGGCGCATGTTTGCGGGCGTCAATATTTTTATCTAACTTGAGCCAAATGACAGCTCACTTCATTTCATGTATCCTTGGCCTCTAAAGTTCTGAATTAATGAATGCAATTTTTGTCACTAGTGGCTTCAGACAGAGAGAGCGAGTCAAAGACAGACAGAAAGGAGGGCATGATGCTTCAGTATAAGCAGTCAGCGGGTGCTGAGGGCAGTGTGCTGATCTGCCATGATGCACTCAGACAAGTGAATAAATCAGCCTACAATTAGGACCTCTGATTTCATTTATGCAACCTAGGAGCGCTCCTGAGGCTGATCCTGGCAGATGTCATTTCTAGGCAATTGATTTTGTGACTGTCCTGGGCCGCCAGCACCAGGCAGCCTCCATGCCAGATTAAAGATGGAATTTAAGCACAAGCCAAATGACCGTCTATGCAATTTAAACATGAGAGGGCAGCCCTCTACGAACACCTTGGCAATTGAATCGCCATTGGCTAGTACATTTTTTTGTTTACTCGCCAGACTGATAAATATATATGTTTGTAAAATGGCACAGTTTTATAACTATCTGAAAGTACACTCTTAACATCAGTCAGTCAAGCATTATAATATGATAATCAATATTATTTAATGATAGAACTTTTGTAATTAGAATTAAAACGTGATAACCATGTATGAATGCATATTAGTCATTTTAACTGAACTTCGGACTGGTGGTGGTGCTTTTTTTGGTCATTCAGTGTTTCTGTAAAAAAAAAA
>NW_015549707.1:294429-294673 GCF_001515605.1 Sinocyclocheilus anshuiensis
CAATTACTTTATTAAAGTAATGTAACTGATTACATTTGATTACTTTTTGATTACTTTTCTACATTTCTAATGTTTTCAACTGTTTATCATTTTCAAACATGTAAACCAGGCAGGGGACAGTAGTACTCAACACTTATTACTGTCAGACTTTCGAAATCCTTCAATCACATGAATTAAGATTATATTTCAGTTTTAAAGTAGACATTGGATGCAAAATTCACTTTTACATGGTGTTTGCATATAA
>NW_015549707.1:294872-296002 GCF_001515605.1 Sinocyclocheilus anshuiensis
CAGTCTCAATTATCAAGCCGTTTTGATTTTCTGAGCAATATGATGTCATATTGTTCAGGCCCCGCCCACAACGGCTAATGTACTGTCCGATATTAGCATATTTTCGCCCTCAGCCAGTTGTACGAGGTCCATCATTTTCTCCACGCTCCAGCAGCTGTAGCGACAATGTCTTGTAAGCAATGCAGGTGTTTTGTAGTTTTGTGATGTATAAGAATATAAGAATCTTAATTTTCTCCTGACATCAGAGCCACTGAAGATGCAGTGCATTTGTTTTGTTTTTAATGGTAATGTGCCACTGAATACACCTAAATTCGTTTATGTCTGCGCAAATAATTTTACTCCAGCTTCGTAACTTTGCAGATATTGTTTATGATCAAACAGCAACATTACACACTAACTAACATTAAAAAAGTGAAATCGCAATCAACCACCCCTTTAAGATCACAACAAGAAATATTTCATTAGCTATGATACTGTTTTTGGAATCAAATCTTTACATAGCTATGACAGTAAACACTGGAATCTAACAATGCCTTGGAAAAAAACAGTTAATCTTTAAATAAATTAAGCATAGCTATAAATAAACCCATATAGGAAATAAAAGAGTTATCGAATAAGCATCTTCTAAACTCCTGAAACATTGGTGTTTCATATTTTAGAGCAGTCAATAGTCATTTTTTAGTCTTATATAAGTGCAAAATGAATAGAAATTGATGATTTTGTCTAAAGAAATATGGGTAACACTTTAGTTTAGGAACCAATTCTAACTATTAACTAGTTGCCTATTAGTGTGCATATTACTAGCATGTTGGCTGTTTATTAGTGCTTATAAAGCACAACTTAATGCTTTATTCTGCATGACCATATTTTAGATTCCTTAATCCTACTTCATACTTCAACTTAACAACTACCGTACTAACTATTAAAGGGGTCCTATCATGCTTTTTCACTTTTTCAACTTTAGTTAGTCTGTAATGTTGCTGTTTGAGCATAAAAACGATGCAAAGTTACAAAGCTTCAAGTCCACGTTAAAAGGAGATATTTTATTTAACAGAAATCGCTTTTCAAAAACTACAATGAACGACTCGTTTGGACTACAACGCATATTTTCCGGGATTTGTGATATCACA
>NW_015549707.1:296155-316510 GCF_001515605.1 Sinocyclocheilus anshuiensis
GAGTGTTATCACTATGTCGGAGACACGCTAGCTTTCCCAAGGCAGACGAACTTAGAGTGGTTACAATCATCCGGGTTTAAATCGCGCTCAAATTGATTTGATTTTGACACAATATTTAAACTGAAGCTCGCAGGCGGCTGTGGTAAGGGGCATGACATTTCCCGACCAGCCGCCGAGTGCTGCCAATCACAACACACACTGGCCCAGCTAACCAATCACAGCACATTTCGTAATTCAGAAGGCGGGCCTTCATTTGATACAGGAACTATTCGAGCCATTCATGCCAGACTGGGGAGAGAGGTGTTGTAATAATGTAAAATATGTGAAAAATAATGTGTTTTTCGAACAACCTAGTATGAGAGCCTGTTCTAGTACACCCCCAAAACAAGATCAAGAGTTTGTAAAAGAACATAATAGGACCCCTTTAATAAGCTGGAAATTAGGAGTTTGAGGCACAAGCTGAAGTTTATAATTAGTTAATAGTAAGAATTGGTCCACAATCTAAAGTGTGACTGAAATATGAAGTAAATGTGTGAATACAACAATATTTCTTCACATGTGCACACTTTAGGACTAATAGCCCTTATGAATGTTGTTTAGTGAAGCCCTGTCATCACAAATAAACCAGAGCAAATGTGATTAAATATGTTATGTGTCTCGTTTTTCTATTTGAAATGAAAAAAATTAAAAATAAATTACCGGTTAATTTTTGTGTTGATTTTGCACTCCTGACAGAAATGAAAAAATCAGTTACTATAACCATTTTCATCGTAAACAGTGGTCCAAAATCCTTCTAATAATACACATACAGTTTGTTGAGACTAACTGAGAATGTCATGCAACTGTGTAGTGAATGTAAACAACAAGAATTTCGGGCTGTTGCGATCTTTGCATTTAAACTGGTTAAATCATCCTTCAGTGCCCCTGGAAGTTTGCTAAGGCCCCCTGGTTGAGAACCACTGGCCACATTAACATCTACGCAAAAACAAATAGCTACCTTTTTTCCTGCATGGCTGACACACATGGAATAAATTTACACATATGCAAGTGTATACAGCACAAGAATTGTTATAGATGACTGCTTTAAAAACACTGAGGAAGTGAGAAAGGAAACTGTGAGGAAAGGTTTGGAGCCTTCTGTTCTGTCAGACAAAAAAACAACAACTCTCACATACTGTTTTTCTATAAAAATGTTAAAGTGCTTTTGCCTCTCAAGTCATTATTAATGAATAGACAAGAAAATCTAACTACAGCAGAGACATGCTCACCCTGGGGTTTTAGCTGCTAGAGCAATGCGACTCTCACTAAACTACACACAATTACATAGCCAATTTCTCACAGTCTAGAAGAAAACAAGGCTCGTGGCTATATAGCAGAAGATCTGCTTTGATGTAGAACATTTCTCAGGTCATGATAAATCAATACACATACAATAAAACAAAGCATAACTTAACACACAAAACATGTTTCACATCATAATTCTACATACCCTTATATTTTCATGTCTAACTTGCTATATTGTGGCTTTGATCTATTTAGTTAGTACATCAGAGAGAAAAGAAAACGCTAATAACATAAAATGTGCGATTTAAGAGAAGTAATATTAAATGTTCAAGATGTCCAACATAAGATCCAGATTTTTTGCAACAGCTAATCATTATTATCCGGAGAGCAACTGTTTGGACTTTTACTTTATTCACTTGTCCTAATTAGAGGCAGATCTAAAACATATTAATATGTGAAAGCCATGCATGGCAGCTCTTCCTCGCCCTCTCACATGCAGAATTATTAAAGCGTTCTCCAGAGCCAGCTCAATTTATTATTCTCCTTCTGTCTATGTGTTCTCGCGCTCACTCTTCTCCACAATGTTTGTTAATCATTGTTTTATTTCATAATCACAGGGATTCTTATCATTAATTCCCATTTGGAAAAATGAACAGAATCAAATTCATAACAACAAAGGCTGTTTTCAACGTGGGTCATGTTTTGTTTACAAATGCTAGTTTGATTAATTACAGTTTGATTTGATCTTACTTTTCTTTTTGGATCAAGTGTTGTTTTGTTCTAATAACTCTTTATACTCACAGCTTTATTTATATCAGCCTTGACAAAATGTTAGTACGAACGATATGAAGTTATCTCACTTTTCAAGGGCTTTAACTGCAGCTCTTTAAATATCAATCAAGAAATCTAAAAGACTAAATGAGTCGATGAATTTTTCAAAGTATAGGCCTACATATGTATACATGAAAGTGTGCAGAAAGCACAAATAAAATGTTTATCTGTCCCGAGGGAACTGCGAGATTTCTTCTTGCCATGTGAGCTCTTATCTTCTGACTTATTTCTTTAAATTGGTATAATAGGTTTAGCGTTTGGTATTCAGGCAAATTTTTGGTACAGGACTTCTGCTTGAACAAGCCTAAATGTTCGTGGGCAGGCCCAGCATTAATAGTCATTCTGAGGGGTAAAATTGCTTTCAATTTGTCTACAACCTGTCGAACTGAATTGCCTTGAGGGGTGAGGTTAAGGATTTATTTCAGCAGAGTATGTGTAGTAACATCATTTAGCTTATTCATGTGTTTTATGCTCAATACATGTACATGTCTGGCATCCTCTGATTCACAGTCTTCCTGGGGCCTAACTGCTCTTTCTCATAGCCCTTTATAGGAGGTTTGAACAGGGCAGAGGTGTGAATATCCTCTGTGACAGAAGCATTAAAAATGAAGTGTCTGGCTACAGAGACTTCTGTGGACTCAGAAGGGGATCTATTAATGGGGTATTATGGATAATATTCACATTCACTGTACATTCAAAACTGGCAGAGGTTTTCTTGGATAAGGAAAACAAAGCGCAAGTGGAAAGCTAGGTGTGCTGCATACTAAAAGTAAAATGAATAGATAATTTCTTCATATGTATAATATAATATAATTAATACACTATAATATAATTAATACACTATAATATAATTTAATATAATTTTTCAGGATTCTTTGATTAATAAAATGTTCAGAAGAACAGCAATTACTTGCAAGAAATCTTCTGCATTTGCAACTTCTATTAATTTATATATATATATATATATATACTGACCCCAAACTTTTAAATGATAGTAGTCTACATGAAAAGCATGTACAGAAAACTGTTCTCCAAGGAGGTTGTGTCCCAGCTGTGTCCTTTACAAAATATGTTTCATAGAATGCCCTCTTCAGAAAAAATTCCAAACGCATATTTCACATGCACCAAATACAGAGGCACTGATGTGTTCTCCTGTCATTTGAGCTACATACAACTCTCTGTCAGGGAAACACATATGAGGTTTTATCTCCAAGTGAGGAGTTAAAATTAGCTCTTGGTCAGCAAAAGAAATAAAAACTGTTTTAGCTCTGCTGTGTGCATGAAGCACGTTTGGTTGAAAGTGTGGATTTGGTTGCGTTCGTTTGTCTGCATGTGGGAATTAAAGTCTGAGTGAGAGAGGAATACATAATACATTGGCGCTCGAGATGGTTCCAGATTTGCTCTGTGCAACTTAAAGGGAGCTTTGCCCAGCTCCAGTGCCCTGAAAGGGTTTTAGTAAATATGCTGTTTGCTCACCATCAGTATTGTGTTTAATAACGCAGTTGCATATTAAGCAATCTTTTGATCTTTCTTTCATTAAGGCTCCCCATGTGTGTTTTCCTGTTTTGTTTTGTTTTGTTTTTGGCCTCACAATTTCAATTTGCTATACACATGAGAAAAATGAAAGAAGACACGGAGAGGCTTTTTAATCTTAAGATTAGGAATAATATCATGCTATTAAAACCTCTTTAATTGGTGGTGTTTTTGGTGAAAAGCAGAACTTTGTTCACAAAACTTCTCGTGCTCTCAGGCTGTGTTATGGGAGATGTTATGTTCAGAGATTTATATGAGCTGTATTTCAGCAGATGTCATGTCGGGTACTGTTGGCTCTGCCACAGGGAGTCGTAACTCATTGAGAGACTACCGGCACCCTGTTATCAGTCCGCTACATGACCTCACGCCAAACACGCCGATACTCGAGTGTATGAAAGCACACGTTCTGTCAACATGAGCAATGGAAGCAACAAAAGCAAATCACACAGCAATGGTCGGCCATACCGATTTTATGCGTCTCTCTGACTGAATTCGGTGACAGGGTCTGAAATTACATGTTTCAGTGGCAACGTTGCAAAGGCCTCAGCAGGGGATGCAATCACCTTAATTCACATTATCTAGAGACTTGACATAAGAAGGCAGGCCAGGAAAAGTTTAGTCAGGTAGTTTTAAAGAGGATGGGGATTTTCAAAAAGACATTTAGACACTGAGCTACTTTAAGGCATTAAATATAATTCTGAAGCATTTCATTTTCAGCACAAGGGTGCAGCATCTAGCATGAGCGCCTGAATGAGAAAAAAACAACAGAAAATCTGAAGAAATGCACTACGGAAGAACAAGTAGGTCAAATGAATATTATCCATAATAACCAATCCACCCATAATTTTGACAGACATCTTGTTTTCTCAGACTAAAGTGTAGCAATTCAAAATTATGCTAAACAAAATTCAAACTGACTAGTCATGAATATTCACAGCATAGCGCTTTTTTATTATGCATGCCCCGCCGTTGTAACCTATGAATAGCGAAGCAGCACATTGCAAAATAACACACCACGTGCAACCCGGCAATAATAGGACAATATTTAGGTCATAAACAAATAAACAATTAACTTTGTTCTCCTTGGTTCAGATAGCACATACACCTTCCATTCCTCACCAAAAGGCAAAAAAAATTTCACCTGCACATCCCATTCCCATTTATTCAGCATAGCGTTCCTCTAATTATGTTCGCTCATTTATAGGGCTTAATTATAGAGGGAGCCCATAATTACAGGGGCAGGGAAAAGGTGGGTGAGTTTGCTGAGAGGGATCCGTGCTAGTCTAATGCCCATAGTATCATGTCCCGGTCCCAAAGCCAGGACATGAGAGCGGTCAAAGCCTGCTGACAGGGAGGCAGCTGGGCTGGAAAGGTATAGAATGGGAGAGATTTCTCTCCCTCAGTCCAGCAGAGAGGAAAGTGCCGTTTGCTCGAGCGTGATAACCACAGAAATGAGATTCTTTGACTGGAATTGCTTTTAAATCGTCACATAGCCGCCGTACGCTCTTCTGTGCATTCCGATTCTCCTTGTGGATGGAGACTGCCAGCTACGGCCGGATAATACTCCTCTGCCGGCTCCTCTGAGATCAGCCGCCACAAAGACAGTCATTCAACATTGAATGTTTTTGCTGGCGACATCAAGCCGGTCGAGTCCAATGCGATTCATTGGCACATGAGTTTCCTCATTGTTGCGCGCGCATGTGTGCGATGATCAGCATGTGCCGCAGTGCAGGCCTTTATGCACAGAATAAGGGTAATGTGTACACAAAGAGCGATACCACAGGGACGCTCTGCTGGCACGGACGCACTGCAGTTCACCACGGAGAGAGGGATATTTGCTAGCAGTAGAGCTCGCCAGGAAACATAATAATGTGTACGCACAACACTCCCAGGGAAGACCATTGAGAAGCTTCAAAATGCGGAAGAGAATGCGTTCAGCTTTTTGATGGAGCCTTTTGTTGAATATCAATTTCATAGAGGCTGGTGTAATGTCATGAAAGGTACAACTGAAGGTCAATAAAAGATACAGAGAACGTTTCCCCCTACAATGTATGAAGTGGGTCAAATTGACCCAATACTAATTTATTCAGCATAGCGTTCCTCTAATTATGTTCGCTCATTTATAGGGCTTAATTATAGAGGGAGCCCATAATTACAGGGGCAGGGAAAAGGTGGGTGAGTTTGCTGAGAGGGATCCGTGCTAGTCTAATGCCCATAGTATCATGTCCCGGTCCCAAAGCCAGGACATGAGAGCGGTCAAAGCCTGCTGACAGGGAGGCAGCTGGGCTGGAAAGGTATAGAATGGGAGAGATTTCTCTCCCTCAGTCCAGCAGAGAGGAAAGTGCCGTTTGCTCGAGCGTGATAACCACAGAAATGAGATTCTTTGACTGGAATTGCTTTTAAATCGTCACATAGCCGCCGTACGCTCTTCTGTGCATTCCGATTCTCCTTGTGGATGGAGACTGCCAGCTACGGCCGGATAATACTCCTCTGCCGGCTCCTCTGAGATCAGCCGCCACAAAGACAGTCATTCAACATTGAATGTTTTTGCTGGCGACATCAAGCCGGTCGAGTCCAATGCGATTCATTGGCACATGAGTTTCCTCATTGTTGCGCGCGCGTGTGTGCGATGATCAGCATGTGCCGCAGTGCAGGCCTTTATGCACAGAATAAGGGTAATGTTTACACAAAGAGCGATACCACAGGGACGCTCTGCTGGCACGGACGCACTGCAGTTCACCACGGAGAGAGGGATATTTGCTAGCAGTAGAGCTCGCCAGGAAACATAATAATGTGTACGCACAACACTCCCAGGGAAGACCATTGAGAAGCTTCAAAATGCGGAAGAGAATGCGTTCAGCTTTTTGATGGAGCCTTTTGTTGAATATCAATTTCATAGAGGCTGGTGTAATGTCATGAAAGGTACAACTGAAGGTCAATAAAAGATACAGAGAACGTTTCCCCCTACAATGTATGAAGTGGGTCAAATTGACCCAATACTAAGTTGCGCTTTTGGGAGGGCTTTTTTTGGCATACAATCATATAATGCTTTTCCATTTACTACTTATTAATCTTTTATGTAGCCTTAGCAATGTCATGTACATATTTGTTGCTAAAAGGTTCAGAAACATTTTTTTTTGACTTGTTTCTGTTACAAGTTTGGTATATAATTTTTAATTTGGTGACAATCCATTGACTACTCAAAAATTTTATTTGTGACTATGTCAGTTTTATATTTTGTGTAAAAAAAGCAATTGTGTATTTGTAAAAGAGTCAGTGTATTTACTGCAGAATAGTATAATAATTATACTAAATAATTTTCTGTCTTTATCAAATTAATCAATTAATTTAAAATAATACTTTTTTTTATAAACCAATAGGCCTCTTTTAAACAGACTACCAGTCAAAAGTTGGACACATTCAAATAATGTTTCCAGCAATTTTAAGAATCAGCAAGATTGGGAGTTTCGTGCTCGGTTGAAAAAGTTTCCCATGCAGAATTCACTCATGTTCAAGTTGGTCTTGAGAATTTGCTGCGTTGACAACAGAAACCAATCTTCAGTGTAAGTGGTACTTTATGCATCACTACACAATTAGCAATAGTCATTTTTGCCTGCACATTTACTTATAATAAATATAGCTAAGAACAGGATACCTTCCTTTGACAAAACCACTAAATTTAATATGAGCCATTCTGACTGCCTTGCCTAGTTTTGGGCCATTCATTCTAGGATTAAAAATTGTCAGTTCCAGTGCTTAGCTATACTACTACTTCTACTGTACATTTAAATACCCATTCAGGGGTCCTCCTAGGACTCTTTTCCACCCTTGTATACACCACAATCACTCCTCGTGTACCCGCTCACCCATGTGAAAGGCGTCTTTAGAGATGTCCCCAAACTGCATCTTTGTTGACATGTTAACTTTAAGTCTGTGCGTCTTTGATCACAGGGATGGGATCTCAGAGGGGAGTGTGATTAAAAATGACATTTTCAATGCCCAAGGACCCAGGCAGCTGGGGGATTTTCCACACAGTGTGGAGTCGTAAGCTCATATAAGAAATACACCAGTGATTCCAGCAAAGAGCCCTAACTGGGGAATAGGATATAGCACGGCAGAAAGCGCTCAACCTCCCTCCAGCCCTTTTTGCTAATAGTTGTGAGCTTCACACTGGATGACTTTCAAAGCGACTTGTTCCACCCTTTCACATTAATGCAAGTTGGAATGCAAATGTTCAGGTTCTATTCAGAGCCTCTAGTTTTATGGGTGCCGCGTCGGAGATGACAGGCCCGGGATATTGACAGCCGTGGTTAGCTCAATCCAGCCTAAAGTTTGGGATTAGACTTCATTGTGCCAGAAATAGGAAGGCCACTGTAGTAACTATAATCCATGATGAATGACTTATCTCACTGGGCTTGCTTTTTTTCACCCTCCATGGATTACAGAATAGGTCCGCTTCAAACTATTTCTTTCTTTAGAGGACATACTGCCAAGAAAGATTCTAGACATTACGAATCAAACACGATGTTTGTATTTCTTTGATCAAAGGACTGTCAACTATATTAAGACTGTGCCTTCAGACACAGTATGTGTCATGGTGAATAGATCCACATATAACAGGGCCTACTCATAATGGATAAACAATACATAACAATCTGACAAAGAAAAAACAAGAAGAGAGATCATTTGTAGGTGAGAGAAAGGTCATAATTTCACTTCTTCCTGTGTTGAAGGTCAGGTCATGAAGAGACTACTGCTGACCTCCTGACTTCTGACTCGTGGCTCTCAGCAGAAAGGAGAGGGAATGGAGAGGAAAGGTCAATGTGTGAATAAACATGCCGTTATTGATCATTTTTTGCCTTTCAAATCCCAACAAGAGTTTTCATATTGAAAGATTCATGCCATTTTCAGTGTTGGGGAAGCTTTAAGATTTATTTTACTTTTATGTATTTGTTTGTCCATAGTGAAAATGAATGGGGTCGAATTGTACTTCAAAATATTTTCTTTCATGTTTCTGAATGGGCAGTTTCATTTAAAACTGGTTCATTTACATTCAAATGAATTGGACTTTATAGTGCCACAAACATTTTTACATTTGAAGCAGGTCAGCAAAACACAGGTTTACTACATATGAATTGAACATTTTGTGTTATAGGTACAAGTGAATATCATCAAAATGACATTTCTTTGAGAATAATCCAAGTCATTTCAAGTAGCATGTAAATTGTATTGAGGAGATTTATAAACAGCTTAGGAAGTTATTCCTTACATTGATTACTGCCAAAAATCAGAGTATTGCTGTATATGTAAACAGAACCACTATGACAATAAAACAATGATGTAACGTCTACACTACATTGCAATTTGTTGGAAAAAAAAAACTGCTTGTTACTATAAAATGCTACATGTTTTAAAAACAGCTGAGCTCTATTGCCAACAATCCCGAATTGTCCCATATTTAAAGGAACAAAATTGTGTTCTGTATAATCCATTTGGGACACAGCTTGCCCTGTATTTTTTATTTTTTATTTATTTACATTTATTTGAAAAGGGACCATGCACAATTTTAACATAAATGTTTCCATTTCATGCATTGTACCGAATTTAGCCAATGGCTAGTTTTCATCCGCAGTCCCTTGGCAGGTAATCATAATCATAGGTAAACATAAAAACATAAGACAACAAACACATACAATACAGTAAATATTTTATCAAACAGCTTACAATGTCCTTTTCAATTCAACCGTTTAACATACAAGAGTCAATGCTAAAATTACAGATGGGAATGGAAAACAAATTGTGAAGGATAGATGTGAAACAGGGACACATTTCATCTGAGAGCCAAAACATTGTCTGTTGCTACATTGCACAGATGCTACACTTGACAGCAAAGCAAGGATCAAAGGAGGGCAGCTAATACTAGCTAACTTTAATCTGCAGGCATTTTGCTCTTTTGCTCCTACTGTTCATCAGAATGTTTTGTTTTTGGGGAACTCTTAGAACAATCAGTCCACTTTCACTCAATTTTCACTGGATTTGCTGCAATGGTAATTAAAATGCCTAAAATACAAAGCACGTAAAGTTGCTGTGAGGTTGTTCAGCTCATGATGAAATATTTATGTACATTCTCTACAGTCTCCTGTGGTATAAGCTAAACTGATAAATGTGTAATGCTGTGTGACACTTTAGTATGACATTAAAATTTTATTTATTTTTACAGATGCAAGATGATGTATCCTAATAATCATCAAATCATAATCAAATTATAGTCATATTTTATGCCATATTGTCAGTATGTCATAAAAAGCCAACAAGCAAAATAAGGTATATAATAAAATGTATATAAGGTGTACATGAGGAAAATTTGTTTTATTTGAAATCACATTGACTTTTTAAAATTATATTTGTCTCTAATTTTGTTTATAGAATTCATATATTGTAGATAACTTTCAAAAGCTATTTATATTTATGTTACTGTATTGTTTATGTGTGTTAGGAGTAGTTAATATTGCAAAAAGCTAATGTTGCAAACCCCACGGTGCACCCTTGAAGCCATCAACAATTTATGTAAATCTCAAATGATATATGTGGTATAAAGAAAATTAAGAGTGTCTCCTGTATTTTTGGAAAAGTGGAAGAATATGTCCCTTATTTACCTCTGCTGAAGCTGGCAACCAAGTCATTCATAAGTGTTTTGAAATTCTCCAACCACTCTCAATTGAGCTTCACAGTTAAAATATTAAATGACTAATGTATAATAACATGATAATAACGTATAATAATAACGTTTTCTATTTCTTCTCCAAACTTAAGCTAATCAAGCTAACTGTACTCCTCTGAATTTCAGTAATAACTTTCTGTCATAATAGCTCTTTACATATAACCCACTTGCAGACGGTTTTGTTCCCTCTTTCTCACAGGTTAGACAGGGAATGGAGTCTTTTCCCCCTCTCTCTGGATTAAGTAGGTTGATTCCATGTGAACTTCTCTCCAAGTCAGTTCCCAGAGGTAGAGGAACCTCCCTAACCAGCTGCTCTTCTTTTGCTGTTCTAATTCCCTTACAACTCTCTATCTTTTACCCTATCTCCTACATTTATTTTCCCCCTACTTTGAAACAGCAGCTCATTCTTCAATAGACAGGGCACAAGACATGTATTCAAATGACACAGACTTCAATCATCTTCTTTTACCAACTTAATCACTTGTTTATTTCATTAGTAGTATCTTGTAATTCAAACCAGGTTTAGGAGTTAGCAATACAGTTTCAAACACATTGTTAATATTATTCAAGTGAACAATCTCATTTCTGCTGTCATTATGATCCTTGTCAACACACAGCGATATCTCCACAGATAATTAATATGAGGCCATAGTCATATGACGTTATGTATAGTGTGCCACCACAACAATCTGACAGATAACTTCTTGTGGCTTAAGCCATAAAACAAATCTGAGATCTTACAGTCGCATCATTGGTTTTGTTCTTTTTTCAACTTGGAGTAATGGGCTCATCCTAATGAAGCGTTAATTATGTATAATCGCATGTGATTTATTACAAACAAACACGGTGCCTTTTGTCAGGTTAGACAAACTACATCTACAATTACAATGAGGTTTTATATTAAACGAACTCGATTTTGACTCGATTTTGAATTCTGTTTAAGAAATCAACATTTGACATGCCCTATTAAACATTCTCTTGTGACTTAAGACTTTTAGAGACAATCTAAATTATTTTGGTGTCTGTTCTTGTATTTTGTTCAAACAAAAAGGAAAATGGTGTCATCATTTACTCACCCTCAAGTCATTCTAAACTGGTGCAGAAGTTATTTTGAAGATGTTGTGAACCAAACAGGGGTGTGTTTCCCAAAACTATTGAACTCTAGTGGTAACGATGGAACTTGCAACCATAGTTGCTTTTGGGAAACGCATCCCAGTTTTGGTGAATTCTACTGTATAGATACTAAGACATTTCTCAAAATGTTCCACAAAAGACAAAAAGTCAAGTACGTTTGGAATGACATAAATTAAATGATGACAGACTTTTTATTTTTAGGTGAAAAATCCCTTTAACATTTGTGACCAAAGGCTCTGTTACAATACCATACACTACTATCACACTAATTCAAGCGAACGCATGCTGAGCAAAACACAGATAGAGGGAGAAGACACATGGTATGGCTAAAACAGAGGTGTGAGAAACACATAAAAGAAACACTGGTCATTAATCTCTGTCTGTCCGCTCTGGGGCCCTTTATGCATTTGTCAATTAAGAACACCTGTTATTCAGTCAAAAGACCAATTAGCTTGTTCATCAGTCAAGTTAAAAATAGGTTAAGAAATCCTATTTTGCCACATTTTAACCTTTGTGGCAAGGTGATTAGACTCACAGATGTTTAAAGGGATATGTTATCTTAATCAGACAGAGACATCTACCGTATGCTGCTGCTTTTGTCTAGTTAAAAACAATGTGCACAATTGTAAACCAAACAAACACAGTAGTGAGCAAAACGCATTATCTACATTTCCATACATTTTGCCTAATGATACCCACAATCAAATCAAACATATTAAATGGTAAATTCATCTAATAATAATAATAATAATACTGTCTACACTTGGTAGGTTTACATGCACAGCCTTGAGAAAAAGTAGTGCACTTAAATGTATCTTCATACTAGCTAAAAGGGGAATTTGTAATAATGTCCAGTCAAATGTTTTACTAAACAATACATTTTAAATCCTTGTTTTAATAAAATAAAATCTTCTGTTGTGCTTTAAAGTAGTAGGCCTACACTAATTTTGACGTGTTGTAACATACTACTTGCTTAACATGTTTTTCAGCTCAAACATGCAATACCTAGCCAAAGTATAATTTGATGAACGTATTTACACGGTGAAGCTGAGCTACAATCATCCAAGTCCATAAATCCAATCCCACAAAAAAAAGGGGGGTGGGGTTTGGCGGAAATGTGTGACTGGTGTGATTTCAGTCGGACTAAACCAGTTTGCATGACATTTTAAAAGGAATTATTGATTTAGTCTAAATGAAATCAAACTTTTAAAGTGCATGTACATGCACTGAATGCCACAGGATCCTGCCACTTTACATTTCATTCCATAAAAATCAAATGTCAAATTGTGGTTTTGGAGAAACAAAAATTACTATATAAATGTGCTGCATGGCCTGAGATGAGGCTATTTTACAGCTGGCAAGCAAACATGTCATGGCTTCTGTGTGATATGTGTTTAGCGTGCTCTCCCAGGCTTAATGCCCTCAGTGCGCTTGATCCTTGGCAGGCAGACATGAATATAAAGGCAAACAGCATGGGCAAGTGTAGGTGAGACGTTTCATACTTTCTTTTTCTATTCCAATTGCCTGCTGGGTAATGAAGTGTTGAGAGAGAGTGCATTGAAGACTCGGTATGGGGGCTTTCTTCTCCTGTTTGGCAATACTATCGGCGCTGCATTATCCAAGTCCAGCACGCAGGAGTCTTACAGCGTTTATGTCTTCTAATCTTCCTGCATGAGCTTCAACTCTACCTTTTCTTTTCCTCCTTTTCTTTCTGCCGCTTTCTTCTCTGCTATTGGAAGACTGCTCTCTTTTTATGTCTTAATCTTTGGCTATTGGAAAACTTATGGCTTGTTATCTTCGATTAATCTAACAAACAGTGTGTCGTGTGATCTCTGCTCAAATGATCTCATTACCTCGCTTTCATTTTACTTGTGAAGGTTTGAGAGAGAGGAGAGGAGGCGGCAGAGGAGGCAGCGTCTATCTGAGGGGAGAGGAGATGAGAGTCTGCATGCGTCAAGGCCAAGATCAGCAGACTGTTAAAGAGATGGCATGCATTTCATACTAAACACGACATTGACAGTTATCTCGCTTTCTTTCAAATGCTGTGAACATTCTGCCATCTTGTCAGAGCTCCCCACTCCAGAGAGATTTCGCAATTTCTGTCTTTGAAGGTTTAGCACCTGCTCTTTTAGGTCTATGAGAAAAACAAGGATATAAGCAATTATTTAGCTGGGATTTCTAGCAGGTCCAACAAAGGCACTTGGAAGAGGGTTACCTCTGACATCACTCAACCCCATCTACCACATGCTGCACTAAAACAAGCTGCAGAAATGGGCCTGCTCTGATGGGAAGATAAAACCTGTCAAGCTGAGGCTATGATTATAGCAATTTCACTGTCACCACTATCAACAAGAGTAAAACGTAGATGCTGCACTCACCTTGAAACACTGCTTAACACGTACATACACTTCACAAGTTTCCTCAAAGTAGGCGCTCTCCATTATGCCTGGACGTTATTTGTGATACATTCACACTAGGCTAAAGCGAGAGTGTGAAACTTAATAGCTCCCTCAAGTTTTAAGGAGGAAAAATTGGAAAGATGTAGGTTACACTAACTGTTAAAAATTTTGGGGTGGCTGTTTCAGTTTTTTTTTTTTTTTTTTTTTTTTTTTAAAGAAGTTTCTCGTGCTCTTCAGGCATTTATTTGAATTAAAAATACAGTAAAAACAGGAATATTGTGAAATATTATTTCAATTTAAAAGACCTGTTTTCTATTTTAAACTATTTTTAGTGTCACATTGTCTTTCAGAAATAATTCTAATATGCTGATTTTGTGCTCAAGTAACATTTCTTATTTTTATAAATGTTGAAAATGGTTGTGCTGCTTCATATTTTTGAGATGCTTTTTTGAGGATTCTTTGCTGAATGAAACTTTTTTTTTTTTAAAGCAGAATGTATGTGAAATAGAAAAAAAATATACAGGTGCATCTCAATAAATTAGAATGTCATGGAAAAGTTCATTTATTTCAGTAGTTTTCCACGACATTCTAATTTATTGAGATGCACCTGTACATTATTAATTAATCTTTAGATCAATTTAAATACATACTTGCCCAATAAATAAATCTTAAACTGTTGAATGGAAGTGTATAAAAGATGCATTGTTACAGTGGATCTTCAAACTGTCTGACACTATTTTATTTAAAAATTACATTTTATAATTTTATAGTTATGATTATAATTTAATAACATTTATTAAAAACATGATTTAAAATTAAGTGAAATAAAACTTTTTTTTTTTTTTCAAAGACCGTTTAGCCATTTTGCCATCATTTGCTTAATTGGAGAATTTTACAGTAGAGTTGGAAAATAGTTGGTGTGGGTCTTGCAGTATAACGGTGTCCCGAAGTCATGTCAGAATGATTGTATTTACTAATTGAGTGCACATGAACAGCACCATCAAGTCATAATTATGAGTGGGAAACTTGTTACTCTCTTTAAGCTCTGACTTTCCGAGTTGGAAAGTGTCAATTAAATATTAATGGCTGAAGCAATTTGTTACTGATCATAATAAGTTTTAATTGTGACTGTTGGCGGTACAATTTAGTTTGCATGCATTTTGTGTACTGTTGATGAAAAGTAGTGATAACACTTGCCACATTACTCATTTAGCTGGTTTATAAGGAGAAAGTCCAAACTATATTTCACAAGAAATACAAAATACACATATAACATCACTTACACTGCTTACATATGTGCTTGCATTATTACTAAAAAACTTCCTGTCTTTATTTGGAAATGTAAAATTGTACAAAAAAAAAGCCATTGAAATTGTACAAAGACTTCGTTGTACTTCAGCCAAAAACACCTGAGTGCACGTCATAACTATTATTTTTAAACTCATAAGCAGAAACTTCCCATGAGGCCTTAAATGCAGCATATGCCTGTGCTTACTTCTCTACAGCTTCGTGTGTTATGGTAAGGGTCAGAAAGACCTTTCACGGTCTTTGTTCTCTGGCATCCTTTCACGCTATCAGCAGCCTGCTCCCCATTTAACCTGGTGCTGAGTTACCAAGGGTTTCTACCTAAATGTTCATCCTTTTCATCCTTTGTAATCGATTTCTCAGAGCAGCATTATGTTCTTTCCAACTAGGTCTTTCATAATAAAAAGCCATTCTGAAAGAGCCAGAAGTGTTCAGAAAGTGTTCCAAAAATATTAATAAAAGAGCGTGAGCTACATAGAAATAAAGACATGACAAAAAACTTGTCACATAATCATACTTCAGAATAAATGACAAGTTTCTGAACGTTTCTCCGTCAGCATGTCCCGGTTATTGTTAGACAGTGATTTAAATGTTCCAGACAGTCACGACTGGGAATTATGGGGATGTTCCAAGAGGATACCCTGAGGTGTCAGCCATCAACCTCCTCCAGAGCCTCTCATATTTGCTTGTACTCACTTCGCAAAGCCTTTGTGGTTTCCAGTGTAAATAATAGAGTGATTGGTCCTCAGAGTAGCAAACAACTTATCCCTTATTTATTGTCTCTCATCAAAGAGCATCTATGTAACCTACAAAAGTAACATGGTCCGTTGTTTCAAAACTTGGAAAGCAACCAAATATAAAAATGATCTGACAACATATTTTCTCTCAGTTTGAGCGCTTTCTGTATTTTCTTTGACGTGCGTGAGAGTGAGATGGTGTTTTGTTTACTGAAATGCCTTTTGATTAAAGTCTCAGCTTGATGTTTGCAGCGAGGGATGGAGCCATGAGTCATTGGGAAATAGCTTTCCTCGTGTTGAGAATGACACACTATGAAAGGACTTGAATAATGGAGGCGTGCGTGTGTATGGAAATCTCACACAAGAAGGTGATTTGGCTCACTGATGTACTCTCAGAGATGCACAAATGAGCGCAAGTCTACACGGCCATCTTTTAAAATATATGGAAGTGCTATTAGACCGCACGCATTCGTATCCCCACTATAAACATGCTCATAATACACTTAGAGCTTTTTCGAACATTAATAGAGAAGTAGGCCGTCCGCACATCCACACACTGTGGATTTGGCCACTTGAAAAATTTATAATTTATCTATCTCGTCACATGGCTATTTTACACGACCACTAGATGGTAATTGCAGATGCATCACGACGAATCCCTGAGCTTAATTGTCCACTTTTTCCTCTGAAAACATACATTCTTTTGAAGAGCAATTTGGAGTACATCAACAACACCCACCACACATCAACTGGCAGCAGAACATCTCAGGGCAGAGAGAAACCAGCAAATCTGAATGTCTGGAACACGTAAGCGCCCCCAGTTAACATCCCTTCACAGTTAATTTTTAAGGACTCCTTTAAAAAGATCATCTGCTCTTGGTTGCGAGGACTGATATGGCTCGGTCTCCATTTTCTGCCTGACTAAGGCTCGCTCTGATGTTTCGCCTCAGGGCTCAGGCGCAGCAGGTAGCCCTGCAGGGGCCCCACAGACGCGCTATACTGCCACAGCGGTTATTGAAAGCTGCTTGGACTATCCATGGATCTGTGAAAATAGGAGCACAGTGAGAGTGATACCAAAAAGAGGAAGAACGTACTGTAAACAGTAGCGCCACCTAGGGAAAGAACGACACCTGAAAGCAAACAGGGATAAAAGTGGGTTTGGAGGACCCAAAGTTTGACACAAAAGGAACATGAAGACCAATATTTAAAGAGGGCTCAGAACATGACCCAGAGGGACACCTCGGAGGAGAGATTAACCCATTTCGCAAATCATATTCTCTTATCACAGCCCAGACCCCTCCTGAGCAGGCGGTCACAAACCGGGACTTTTGATGAGTTTATTAACAAAGCCATTCCCCCATTATCCCAGCCACACCTCCTTTCACCTTTAACAAGCTTAATATTTCCGCTTCTCATCTCAGTCGTAACACAACAGCCTGGGTCTGACCAGCCTGGATTACAATAACAGTATTAATATTTGAATCGGCCCGTTCTTCGTGGACAGCGCTGGTGTTTGAGCAGAACAAAAGGAAACAGCTGTAAGACACAATGTCGCTGAGAGACTAACTGCAGGTTAGCCTGATTTTATCGGCACTATAAACTCCATTATGCTAACAATGGGCTCTATGCTAATGTGCTGTCCATGTCGTTTTATTGATGGCTGAAGAGTTAAGCAACGAGGGAGCCATTTTATCTGTGCCTCTGGCTGCAGGCTCATCAAGCATCGGAGATTGACATATCGGGGGGAGACCGGGTTGCAGGGGGCTGGAACGGCGAATGACAAAGGACTGGATTTGATTGGCAATTATATCTGAGTGCTGGCACAATGAGGCAGTGGACGCTCCATCTCTCCATTCTCTTTTAATCACATTGTGCACTCTCCTGACAATGAATTAATGTAGCGCTTTTCTCTCGCCACTCCTCTTTTATCTCCACTTTTCTCCCTTTTCCTTTTTTCCACAGGTGGCTTTAATAAAGGCTGCTAATAAAATTTATTTCAAATAAGAGGCTGCTGGTGGAATGAAAGACGGCGACCGTATGCAGAAAGTTGGCAAAGATCAGCTCTGTCATTGAGAGAGGAGAGAGCAAGGATGTGATAAGCGCATGCTATCAGATGTCAGCGGGGGTCCTGAGGTAGACTTCTGAGCACACTGTTTATTAGCTGCCCTTCCCTTCCTTTGTGCTTGAGACTGATCGTGATCAAAAGCACCAGATGAATCCATGAATCACAGACATAAGCACTGAAAGGAAAACAATTTCATGTGAGAGTCTGAACATCTGAAAGCCACAGCAGTCATTCTAAAGCAGAAAGCTGATAAGATGTCATCAAACAGAAATATGTTGTTTACCGGAGTACACTAAAAAGCGAGCAACTTTTGCCACGTAGTGAAAAGATTCAGTGACTTTCTTAATGCAGGGGAACTCGCAGGACATAACGAAATCAAGTTTTATAATAAACATATATAGCCTCTCCAAACAACCTGCTTTGAACATATTTATTTATTTTAAATTATCTGATTGAACAAATATTACTTCAATAAACAGTAACATGTTAGTGATTAGAAAAGAAACCTTATTTGATACAATTTATTTATCATATCAAAAAACAGAGTAATGTTTCTGACCAAGAATATCCACAACAGCTACCTAAATAGTCACAAACACAGCTGCTACAGAATGCAGGGAAATTCATTTATAAAACTGATTATTTATGTAACATATGATGCCATCTTTTTTTGATGCCATCAAACACAAAACAAAACAAAACAAAAATGTGCAAAAAGATGTGCAAAACTTGATAGTAAATCTAAATACGATAAAATAAAGAATAAAGTTATATAAATAAGAATAACAATATAAATAAGTTATGATGCCGGCAGTTGACTGCAAAAGCAGGTGTGAAAAATGCTTAATTTTAAAGGGATACTCCACCCCAAAATGAAAATTTTGTAATTAATCACTTACCCCCATTTCGTTCCAGACCCGTAAAAGCTTCGTTCATCTTCGGAACACAATTTAAGATATTTTGGATGAAAACCGGGAGGCTTGTGACTGTCCGATAGACTGAATAGTCAATCGGAATGAATTGGACTGAACAAATTGGACCGAATAGTCCATCTGCCATCAGTGGTTCAATCTGAATTTTCTGAAACGACGAGAATACTTTTTGTACGCAAAGAAAATAAAAATAACGACTTTATTCAACAATTCCTCTCCTCTGTGTCTCTCCGCATCACCGTAGTGCCATTTTGGAGAATATCTGCTGAACGCAAGCAGTGTATGCGATTCTGTGTCAGCCGTGCTGCACGGATGTGCTGTTTTCGTTCAAATCAAAGCGTAAATACACGTAGAAAACGTATCCTTGTGTCGTGGCTGACAGAAACGTACTTAATGCAAAGTGCAAAGCAGTCACAGATGAAAATTTCACAAAACAGGGTTTAATTACTGTTACAGGAAGACATGAAAAAAGAAAAAAAACCACCTGAAATGTGACAAGTACATCATCCTTTTTCTTGCACAACATAACTTTTAATGTTTTTGCATGTTTTAAATGTTTCAGACTGTTCACCAGTTATCTGTGAACTGAGATGTTATAATGATAATAATAATAATAATAATAATAATAATAATAATCTACAACTGAACTCTACAACTGATATTCATGTTTTTTATCTATTTCTGCCTCTTACAGGCATAAAACAAAAAATAATTTAGCAAAAATGAGGATTAAAGTACCAAACACATAATAGGTACGAGAAAGTACTATTTTTAGGTTGTACCACCAACCTGTTTGTACATCTACCAAGATCACAAAACGAAATATAAAAAATTTGTATAAAACTATCAGCCGCTCTTGTTAACCCATACTGTGAAAATGATGTGTGCTGAATGTAGTGACCACCCAGGTGAAAAAGACGTAGTATTAAATGTATTAAAAATATACTTGAAATTCAAGTAGTATGTTTATAATACATTTGTATTCCCAACATGCTTATTTGAAGTGCAATAAAAATATATTGAATTGCATTTTAATATATTTCTAAAAAGTATACTAGAAATACTTTTGTATTAAATATATGCTTAGTTATACTTCTAAGAAATATGCTAAACAGAAGCATACTTTTAATGTATTTATAAAAAGTATACTAGAAATACTTTGGTAATAAATATATGCTTAGTTACACTTTTAAGGAATATGCTAAACACAAGCACACTATTAGTATATTTCTAAAAAGTATAGTAGAAATACTGTTAATAAATATCTTTTTAGTTACACTTTTAAGGGATACACTAAACACAAGCATACTTTTAGTGACTTTTTAGTGTATTTACAGAAAACATACTTATGTTACCCTTACTTAAAGTATATTTTATGTCTACTTTGTGTAAGAACATAACAAAATGATTACAC
>NW_015549707.1:318056-321033 GCF_001515605.1 Sinocyclocheilus anshuiensis
GCCTGGATTACAATAACAGTATTAATATTTGAATCGGCCCGTTCTTCGTGGACAGCGCTGGTGTTTGAGCAGAACAAAAGGAAACAGCTGTAAGACACAATGTCGCTGAGAGACTAACTGCAGGTTAGCCTGATTTTATCGGCACTATAAACTCCATTATGCTAACAATGGGCTCTATGCTAATGTGCTGTCCATGTCGTTTTATTGATGGCTGAAGAGTTAAGCAACGAGGGAGCCATTTTATCGTCGCCTCTGGCTGCAGGCTCGGCGAGTATGTGCCGAGGTTCAGAGATTGACATATTGGGAGGGAGACTGGGTTGCGGGGGGCTGGAAAGGTGAATGACAAAGGACTGGGTTTGATTGGCAATTATATCTGAGCACTGGCACAATGAGGCAGTGGACGCTACTTCTCTCCATTCTCTTTTAATCACATTGTGCACTCTCCTGAAAATGAATTAATGTAGCGCTTTTCTCTCGCCACTCCTCTTTTATCTCCACTTTTCTGCCTTTTCCTTTTTTCCACAGGTGGCTTTAATAAAGGCTGCTAATAAAATTTATTTCAAATAAGAGGCTGCTGGTGGAATGAAAGACGGCGACCGTATGCAGAAAGTTGGCAAAGATCAGCTCTGTCATTGAGAGAGGAGAGAGCAAGGATGTGATAAGCGCATGCTATCAGATGTCAGCGGGGGTCCTGAGGTAGACTTCTGAGCACACTGTTTATTAGCTGCCCTTCCCTTCCTTTGTGCTTGAGACTGATCGTGATCAAAAGCACCAGATGAATCCATGAATCACAGACATAAGCACTGAAAGGAAAACAATTTCATGTGAGAGTCTGAACATCTGAAAGCCACAGCAGTCATTCTAAAGCAGAAAGCTGATAAGATGTCATCAAACAGAAATATGTTGTTTACCGGAGTACACTAAAAAGCGAGCAACTTTTGCCACGTAGTGAAAAGATTCAGTGACTTTCTTAATGCAGGGGAACTCGCAGGACATAACGAAATCAAGTTTTATAATAAACATATATAGCCTCTCCAAACAACCTGCTTTGAACATATTTATTTATTTTAAATTATCTGATTGAACAAATATTACTTCAATAAACAGTAACATGTTAGTGATTAGAAAAGAAACCTTATTTGATACAATTTATTTATCATATCAAAAAACAGAGTAATGTTTCTGACCAAGAATATCCACAACAGCTACCTAAATAGTCACAAACACAGCTGCTACAGAATGCAGGGAAATTCATTTATAAAACTGATTATTTATGTAACATATGATGCCATCTTTTTTTGATGCCATCAAACACAAAACAAAACAAAACAAAAATGTGCAAAAAGATGTGCAAAACTTGATAGTAAATCTAAATACGATAAAATAAAGAATAAAGTTATATAAATAAGAATAACAATATAAATAAGTTATGATGCCGGCAGTTGACTGCAAAAGCAGGTGTGAAAAATGCTTAATTTTAAAGGGATACTCCACCCCAAAATGAAAATTTTGTAATTAATCACTTACCCCCATTTCGTTCCAGACCCGTAAAAGCTTCGTTCGTCTTCGGAACACAATTTAAGATATTTTGGATGAAAACCGGGAGGCTTGTGACTGTCCGATAGACTGAATAGTCAATCGGAATGAATTGGACTGAACAAATTGGACCGAATAGTCCATCTGCCATCAGTGGTTCAATCTGAATTTTCTGAAACGACGAGAATACTTTTTGTACGCAAAGAAAATAAAAATAACGACTTTATTCAACAATTCATCTCCTCTGTGTCTCTCCGCATCACCGTAGTGCCATTTTGGAGAATATCTGCTGAACTCAAGCAGCGTACGCTCTTCTGTGTCAGCCGCGACACAAGGATACGTTTTCTACGTGTCTTTACGCTTTGATTTGAACGAAAACAGCGCATCCGTGCAGAGTAACCCTTTAAGGTGTCAAACTGACAAGTGGCAAGAAAGTCAAACGTACTTAATGCAAAGCAGAGATTCATCACAGATGAAAATTTCACAAAACAGGGTTTAATTACTGTTACAGGAAGACATGAAAAAAACCTTGTAACCACCTGAAATGTGACAAGTACATCATCCTTTTTCTTGCACAACATAACTTTTAATGTTTTTGCATGTTTTAAATGTTTCAGACTGTTCACCAGTTATCTGTGAACTGAGATGTTATAATGATAATAATAATAATAATAATAATAATAATAATAATCTACAACTGAACTCTACAAATGAAATTCATGTTTTTTATCTATTTCTGCCTCTTACAGGCATAAAACAAAAAATAATTTAGCAAAAATGAGGATTAAAGTACCAAACACATAATAGGTACGAGAAAGTACTATTTTTAGGTTGTACCACCAACCTGTTTGTACATCTACCAAGATCACAAAACGAAATATAAAAAATTTGTATAAAACTATCAGCCGCTCTTGTTAACCCATACTGTGAAAATGATGTGTGCTGAATGTAGTGACCACCCAGGTGAAAAAGACGTAGTATTAAATGTATTAAAAATATACTTGAAATTCAAGTAGTATGTTTATAATACATTTGTATTCCCAACATGCTTATTTGAAGTGCAATAAAAATATATTGAATTGCATTTTAATATATTTCTAAAAAGTATACTAGAAATACTTTTGTATTAAATATATGCTTAGTTATACTTCTAAGAAATATGCTAAACAGAAGCATACTTTTAATGTATTTATAAAAAGTATACTAGAAATACTTTGGTAATAAATATATGCTTAGTTACACTTTTAAGGAATATGCTAAACACAAGCACACTATTAGTATATTTCTAAAAAGTATAGTAGAAATACTGTTAATAAATATCTTTTTAGTTACACTTTTAAGGGATACACTAAACACAAGCATACTTTTAGTGACTTTTTAGTGTATTTACAGAAAACATACTTATGTTACCCTTATAAAGTATATTTTATGTCTACTTTTT
>NW_015549707.1:321232-335368 GCF_001515605.1 Sinocyclocheilus anshuiensis
TACACAACAATATATAATACATTAAAGTTTTCTAGATATCAAAGTGTGTACGTGTGTGTATATACTGAAAAAAGCAGCTTTATAATATACTAGTAGTGTAATGCTAATGCATTTCCAATGAGCTGAAATACAATTGAAATGTACTTGAAGTACATTAAAACGATGCTTCAAATATACTGTAACTGTAGTTCATGAAGTATTAAAAGGACATTTTAAATGTATTTTAAGAAATACACTTAAATTGCACTAAATATACTTAAAGTGGTTCCATTTTAACACAATTTCAATATATTAAATATATTACAAATAGATTAAAATCCAACTTAAACATATCTTGAAATACACTTAATATACTTAAAGTTGTTTCAAAATAATACATTTAATACGCACTTAGTATAGTATCATTTAAATATAGTAAGTATGTCCGAAAAAGCACAATTTAAATATATTTCTTTTTCACCTGGGCAGGCCTCTTCCGGACATGACAGCGCTTCATTCCAGCAGTCATAAGAAACTCCACAAGAGCAGCGAGTTGCGCATGTTCAGTCTATAATCAGAATTGTATTTAAATAAATGAATATTAATCTGCACTTCTTGTGGTAGCTAGCCAACAGAAATGTTTTATGTCATACAGCCTTAAATTAGTGTAGAGAAACTAAAATGTAGATGGTCTAAAACACTTCAAGCATAATTACATTTAATCATATAAGATTTAATTGCTTGGGCAGCTCTTGTGTAAGTACTAATTTAGTGTAATTGTGTGTTTGAGTGAAACCTCTTCAGCAAGTTGCAGTTTAACCAATATACAACATCTGTTTGGTTTTGGATTGATGGATAATCGACCCTGTATGCCACAATACCTTGCACAAATTACCTTCTCTTAAATAAACACTGAAATAATGCTGTTTTTGTCATATGTTTGAAAGTCAAAGAGACAATACTACAGGAAGTCAGAAGGAGAAATAGGCATATGCTTAGAGAAGCATGTTGTGATGCATGCCAAGCATTCGTATGATATATTTGTGTAATTAATGAGAAAATGAGATCCAATCATGATGCACATGGCAACACCAGGCAAATGAACTACTTGTTAGCCAGATTCTGAATGTGCATGGATTCTGCATGTTAATAAAAGTAGTAATAATTTAAACACTATTCATTAAAACATTACCACACAGCCCAGTGCCAATCATGTGATATTGCTGTACACTTTTGCCATATAATGCCAATATTTCAACCTGGTCTCATGAAAATACGTAGGCTACCTCTGGGTACTTTTCTGCAACATCGTTTTTACGTACCTTACTGCACGTTTCGCCGCAGTTTCAAAGAGAAATGTCCACTGAGTGGTGCTAAAACACGGGTTCAATACGTGAACCCTGGCACGTTTTTATTACGTTGCTATAGGTACGTATTGCTGTGTTTTTATTACGTTGCTTCAGGTACGTATTGCGGCGGTTCAGAATTCAAATATCTGGGGACTGTCGCTAAAAGTTAATGCTCTATCATGTTGGAAATATGCCCTACACCAAACCCAACCCTAAACCTACCTGATTGTGTTAACAACTGCAAAACTGATATAAAAACGCATTTGTTGATACAACCGTGCAATTTGAACTTCCTTATATGCAGATTACAACTGTTTTGTCGAACCGTAGTTACATGGGATTTGAACCAGAGAATTTGAATCGAATTGGAATCGAATCTCTGTAAATTTGTGTGAAAAGGAGTAAAAGGTGTCGGAGTTTTACTGCCTCTAGTGTTCATTTCTTTTGGAAACTGCAGTGGTGTACTTATTGGTACGCATTTCGCGTCTTGTGAAAAAGTGCCCCCAGGTACGTTTTTGCCATGAGACCAGGTAGGAATATTTCATTACACGACGTTTTTGCCATGAGACCAGGTAGCAATATTTCATTACACGTTTTTTTTTTTACAAAAGATTATTAATTTTATTCAGCAAGAATGCATTAAAACAAAAAGTTACAGAGAAAGACATTTATAATGTTCTATTTCAAATAAATGCTGTTTTCTTAAACTTTCTATTTATCAAATAATCATTAAGAACAAAAATGTATCACAGTCTCCACAAAAAAATTAAACAGCACAAAATGTTTTCTAATTTAATAAAGAAAAATAGATATTTCTTGAGCACCTAATCAGCATATTATAATGATTTCTGAAGGATCATGTGACACTAAAGACTGGAGCTGCTAAAAATTCAGCTTTGCCCTCACAGATTATTTTTCATTTCAAAATTAAATATGTAAAACTTCTGAATGCATCTTCTTTTCCATTTGTCATGTTAATTTTCACTTGTCACCCGTAAATGCAACTAGTGTGACATTGTAGGTGCAGATGACACTTGTATCTGTTGTAGCATGCAGTATCCCTTGTCCTCTGCACATTGTTAATGCTCCATGAGGAAAGATGCCAGCCAACCCTCACTCACCACCCCCGTCCCCTATACCTCTATCTTTTATAAGCTAGGGTCACCAAAAGCCACCTCTAATCTCCAGTGGAGCTGTGTGTGCGCATTTCTGTGCATAGGGCCTTGTGCATGTCTGCTTATAAAAAAATGGATTGCCACTCAGGGGACCCTTTCTCTGCAAGAAGTGGCTGAGAGACAATAATTGCAGGCAGACGGGTAGGTGAGAGGGAATATGACAATCCGAGATGGCAAATTGATTTTTGCTCTGCATGGAGCCCAGACTCCCACAAACAGGGAGAGAAAAAATGAATTAGTAGAATTGGGATGGAATTTAATGTTCAGTTGCACAGGATGGCATCACATCAGGTCAGAAAAGCTGAAATGTTGCATACATTTTTTTTCTAGGCCTTTCGATTTCAACTTCAAATCACTTTGAATGTTTTGCTAACACCATCATAAGTTTAGCAAACCCATGCTAAGCGAAGGTCAATATATTGTGTGCAATGAATAGAACAGGATGTACTTGCATTCATGAAAGAGAATGTAGAGAGGCGTTACGTCATTAGAAGCAAACGGTGAAAATCATTTAACCCTGTTTAGCTTTTTTTTTTCTTTTTTGTATCTGGCAAACATGTATCATCCAAACATAGCCATATTTTCAATACCTCTCCCACGCAACCATGAAAGAAGCTTTGGGACTAGTGTTTTTTTTTTTTTTTTCATATTGCAAGCTGATTTCTGATTCCTGAATACCAAATTTTATTGACTCAATGAGACAAGAGCTGGCTTTGTCACATGGTCTTAGTGTGTAACAGGACTATTTTAAGCACGAAGCCTTGAATAAAAGCAGACTCTCACCATTTGATGTTGGGAAGGCTTTCAAAAGGGGAGTTAATGAGTCATCACTCTGTGACATAATTGCTCCTTTTGATTTAAATAAGGAGCTGCGCATAATATCAGCTTTATGTACAGTGCCTTGAACTGGGCCTTCTTATAAATTCGTTCCTTTAGTACTATTATAATAAAGGTAATTATAAGATTAGATGTTCATTATTGAAGGTCTTTAATTGCGTTTTGCTTCGCTCAGATGAAGTCCTCTTTTTTATGTATATTTGCAACAGGTTTCATCATAAAATGAATGAATATACTTGCCGTGAGCATCCCAGATGGAGCCACAAGAGCACTGGGACTGATAACGTGATGTTTCTTAGCTCATCTGATGATCTGTCCATGCATATGCTCTTTGTGGTCCGTCTCAGTGGGCTGATGGTTCCTGAAACATCCTAAGTGCATAATGAAGACTACCGAGGACGTTTGTCACAAATGTTAGTTTTTAACAGGCCTGTGGACTGCGAATATCCGCTATAACTTCAAGAAACACTTGGTCAGCCACAATACCTTTCATTCCACTCTTTCGATTCCATTAACAAGCTCATCAAACGGCACGGCAGAGTCGGCAACGTACAAGAGCGTGATGGGGCTGACACCTGCTAATGAGCACATTAATATTTATGGCGTGATTACAAACTCACAATTAACATTCTAAACAGAACATTTTATCCTCGCTTTCATGCTTGACTTACAACACTACAGTCATTTCTTTTGATTTTACTCAGTCTTTTATTTATTGCGACGCTTCACAGGGCCCAGAAATGCTGGAGCTGCTAACATAATTGTGAAGCTACAATGCCCCGCTCTTTTGTGGAGCCTATAGCCTTGAGGAGTGCTTCTTTGAAACAAGTTGTGCTGTTTTTGCTCTGCCTGTTTCATTACCTACATTATTTCAGGCACTTTTTCTTGATTTTAACAATTAATATTTTATTAAGCAACAAAATGCCTTTTTACTATCATTATCCTTTTCTTATAATGTATTCTCTATAGGCCATGAACTGCAGCATGATCATGGTTACAGTCATGATCATGGTCAAGCATGTACATGATTCTATCAGTGCCTAGGGGAAAAAAAATAAGTGCTACTGAAAACACAGCATTCAGCTTGATTTCTAAAGAATGCACAGGTAAAGAACAACTCTTGAGGAGCGTTATTAAAGAGCCTCCCCACTGGCACCAAGCTAAGGTTGGGTGACAGTAAACCCGACCTCAAGTTATTATTTGTCTCTCACATATTCCTAGCCAAAAATCAGACAGAAAAAGAAGTTGATCTCAGAACATAACAACCCATATCGGTGCTGTGATGGTGCAAATTATCCTCACTACAGGCTATACGGAGAACTGTTTGGTGCCTCATGGTTTCGGATTTAGTTCATCAAAATAATTATCATGTAATAAGGATCAAATATAAAGTGCAGAACAAAACAGAAGCAATAACATCACCTGACTTGTTCTTAATTGCAAGATTTGGGACACAGATCAGATATATCAGCCACCTAGAGTGTAGAGAGCAATACTCTATGTTCAGAAACAATCCTTTACACCTGTAGATCTGTTTCTAGGCAGATTTAAATGTGGCTGCGATTTTATTATAAATGAACAATGTGCAAGACATAAGTTTTTACATCGTGTAGTAGAGCAGTAGCTTTTTTAAATTATCTTGGTACATGTTCTCTCAATGATGGATTCTGATCAAGCCTGTACAACTGTTCAACCCACATTCAAATAAAATGTTACATTTACGTTCAAACAAAACAGAATGCACCAGCTCATCACCACTGTGACTATTAACAGTGAAACAATGATGAAACATAAAATAAAAAATATATCAAACCATTGATTTGGCCCAAATACCCTTGACCCTTGTTTCAACAGTTTGGTTAAAATGTACAGTAATAATATTGTTGACTCTTGCAGTAATGTGTTCAAGAGTGGGTTTATTGTGTTTACCCAAGAGTTGTTATAAAAGTATGTTGATATTGGCATTTTAGTTTGAAGGACCACAAATCATCATCACCTTTGTTATGACAACTTCCCCGTGTGAAAACCAACCCCAGTCTCCCCTATAACTAATTGATGTGTAAAAATACTAATGAAGGTGGGAGGTGGGAAGGGGAATCAATAGAGTATAATATGTCCTTTCTCTTCTTCTTTTGTGCCTATTTTATGCTTTATTAATTACTGAGCATTTCATATATTCTTTTTATATTTAACAGAATGCATTCTAAACTTTGTTCCACAAGAAAAAATGGTATGCTTACTCTAAGAGCAGAGGTGTAGAAATCCTGAAGTTACTGAAGCACGAAAAGTTTCGTATTGAGCCATGTCTTTCCCTTTTAATGTTATTTAAACAAAAAAAAAAAGTGAACAATTTCAATACGGATCGTGGTTTAGCCATGCTACAGTAACTTTGAAAACATTAAACTTTATATTGAAACTTTATAACTTGTATAACAAACTTCACTTTAGGCACTTTGGGTTTTATTGTGTATGAGGGAAGTCAGGGTTTATCTTTATTGTGTTGCAAACATGCCATTTATAAGCAATGTCATATTTCATGTTCAAGAACTGGATTTAATATATCTAATATGTACACCAAAAACACAATATTGTTAAATCCCTTATGATTCCTATTCTTAGCTGAAGTTACATGTATTGTTTCATGTCAGTGAAGGCATATAGCTTCTCTGAATCCTCACAGTATATGATACTTGCTCTAGCTGAATAGCCACGCGACTTCAATTTACAGCATGTCACAGCACAATATATACAGTATAGAGAAGAGCTACAGTGCCCAAACCATTTCATTTTCACATTAAAATCAGTCCATCGATCAACTATCTCTTGCCTCATTATGCTCTTCTCATAGCAGGAGTTCTTGGACCTGAAGGCGATCAGACTGAAAACAGAGAGCATAAGAACTGCACTTAATTCTTTAGCAATTTAGCACTTCTGAATGCATGTAATGAGTCATAGAACTCATGTAAAATTGCTCAATCTCTCTGAATCTCTCTAAAGATTAAAAATCTTTAATATCAACGTCAATCTTTGATCAAATAGTAGGAAAAGCTGCATGATATTATCACTAACTGGTAACTGGAAGTATTTTGGAATTCACAGATTCATACCAGATTGCAACTCAGATTATTCTGATAAAATATAAGATATAAATATGAACGAATTGTGAGGTTCCCATTTTCAGGAGTCATCGCAGTAATTCTTCCCCAGTGACTGGTATATATTGTCCTCAGATTTGATATGTGCACCACTAATAATAGGCTATAGCAACGTAAAAAAAAAAATCAAATAATAAATCACTAACAGACGAAACTGCTATGAGACACAACAGGAAACCACACCTCTGAGTTCTTTAAATGTCAGTGATAGACATGAGCAGTGCTACAGCTTTAATGAAAAGTATATATGATTTATTTTCTTTCCAATTCCAAATAGTGGCATACTTATTAATTACACTTCTGTATTTTAATTTATGGGATGTATAACAGGTTGCTGAATACATGAAATCAAATGTATAATACAACATTTCTTAATTCTAAGAAATGTAGTATACATAAGTTAAAAACAGAAATAACATAGCTGAGCAATACGCATCTTTATTGCTTAAATACACAATGGACCACATAAATCACATTATTATTAGAAATTATGAGATTGGGTCCCATTATTAAACAATCAATAGTAATGTATTTGGCCTTATATTTCTCACTTCGGTTGTGCTTTACAAAATAAAATACATTTAATCGCAACTTTAGGGTATCTGTGGGGCCTTGGAGAAATGCAAAACATCTCGTACTAGAGCTGAGGCCCTCATGATGGCCAAGGTCTATAAATGATCATAACCATAATTTGTGTAAAATCCTGATTTTGTCCAGCAATCCAGAGGGAAATGTAAGAAAACACACATTTCCAACAATCTTTTGTAAATGGTTTCTTCCTCACACACAGCACTTTTTATTCAATTTGAATGAAGTGCTAATCTAAAATAGCACCTTTTCGGAGTGCCAGATGAACCACGAAGTGCCGCCGCTGAGCGCTTGTTTATAAACAGTAATTTCATCCACACAGTGGCTGTGATTTTTATTTTTTATAGTACTTACAATGTATCCTCTTTTCTGAAAAGAAATTTAAAATTGAATGCATGTTGCAACGCATTGTTGTTGATTCAATGAGCCGTCAAAAGATGTGTCTGTTTGCTGTCGTGAGAACAACTCACAATCTTAAAAACCGATGAGCCACTTCCTCCCTTCGAGTAAAATTCAGATATATCTGTTATCGGATGTATGTGATGTGACCCTCATCCTCTGAGCAAACTGCAAGATTAATTAAGACTCTTCCCCTCCTCGCACCGTCTGCCCTCCCCCACTTATCCTTTTATAATTTCACCTTTACCGTGGAGAATACCATCCAGGACTCATTACTATGAAAATTATATCAGTATGCACTGCAGGCCAGACCTAAAGTTTTTTTTTTCTTTTTTCCGCTCCCTTCAAACAGCATGTTTTTTTATAATTAAGACGAATCCCTGCAGCTGTTGTTGACCCGCTCTGTCATGCCGAGAAAGAGCTTTGGAGAAAATCAAAGAAAACCGTTTTCATCAAAGATATTACCTACAGCCTCGGTCCAAACCAGGTTATACACCTGACAGAAAATGCACATGGGGTTACATTCATCTTCACGGTTTTTATTCGTCCACCAAATGCAAAATCAGCAGCTAGCTCCTGCTATTAGAAGGAAGGTAGACATATTCAGGGGTATTTCATCAAAATCGAGACATAAAAAGAGTTTTGCTCAATAAGCGTTTGCTTATTGAGAAGACACTAAAATGAATGTGTTAGTATGCCAAAGAGCAGTTTCCTCCCCCCTCTTTATCCTCAAATCCTGTATCGACACAGTGGTCTTGTAAACTTCCACTTAATTTCATACTAGCACCCTGCAGGGTCCAGTATCAGCAATAAAGACCACCATGAATAAACTCAGCAAGAAGCAAAGCTTGTTACATCTACTAGTAAACATCATTCTAATCAATGAACATTGCTAAGATTTCCACACAGTGCAAGCAAACCACTAACAAACATCAAGAGGACACGAGGGAAATCTGGTGGGTCAGGTGTCAACAGCAACCAGTGAAGTGGAAGAATTGAATGTATGAAAAAACTTCTTCAAATTGTACTGCCCCCGCTTTGTGTGGTTAACCTGAGATCCTCTTAAGATTACAGACACAGACTGAGTTTTTGAGCTTGGGGGCTCCAAAACAAAAAAAAAACAAAAAAAATGATACCATTTCCACATTTTTTGAGCATAAACAACTTCTGCATCCAGAAAGCTCATGTATGCTGGTGCATAACACTTCTATCATTATAAACATTGATTTTAAAAAATAAATTAATGAATTAAATTCGTCAAAGGAGATTGTAAAAAGCTTTTCATTGATTTGAACTTTTCTTTCATCAAGGAATCCTGAAAAACTGTATCACGGTTTCACATTTTTGTATCAAAAAAATATTAAGCATACTGGGGGGGGAAATATTGTATAAACAATTTGCACTCAAATATTGCTAGTACATTTAATAAATAATTACAGAGAAATGTCAAGTAACACACTAAATTAAATGTGGAATTTTGAAGTTAAAAAATACTAAAATCTGACACCAACATAATCTTTATTCAAATTTTTTTTTTACAGTGCAGCACAACTGTTTTCAACATTGATAACAATAAGAAATGCGTCCTGAGCACCAGATAAGCATATTAGAAAGATTTCTGAAGGTAAAAGTTATGTGACACTGAATTCAGCTTTGTTATAACATGAATACATTATATTTAACATTTTTAAAAATAGACAAGAGTTATTTTAATATTACTTTTTTACTGTATTTTTTATTAAATAAATGAAGCCTTGGTGAGCATAAGAGACTTCAAAAAAAAAAAAAAAAACACCAAACCCCAAATATTAAAACGGTAGTGTAATTTTCTTTGTGTGTGTGTTTGATTTAAAGAGGATAGGACAGTTTTTAGAGTTGACAGGAAGTGAAGTGGCAGAGAGAGGGGGGAACTGATCGGGAAAGGTCCTTGAGCCGGGATTCGAACTCGGGACACCCATAGCCAGGGGCGCACTTAACCAATAAGTGAGGTAAGCGGCCGCTTAGGCCCCCGGGGAATCAGGGGGCCCCATCTGATAGACCTATTGGTGAAACATATTTGCAGCGTTGAGCAATGTAGCCAATCACAGACATATTGTTTAATTTCTTGAAAGCAACAACCCGAAGTGTTTAAGTTAGAATCCACTCACCGCTCAAAATGGCAAGTTTTTGTCAAGTGCTGAGTTCTGCAAGCTCGGGAATCCTCGCATTATAACAAAGTGTAGATACGATGTAAATAAGAAATTAATTGTGCCGTGTAGAGAGCTTATTAACGGAATGCATGAGATCGCAATGAACTGAAGTGAGTGACAGCTTTTAGTGATTATATGAGGGAGCGCTCTTTTCACGCATTCTAGGCTGTATAATACTGTCTGACTGTCTCAGAACAGGGATATTCACCTCAGTAAAGAAATGATTGTGTTTCAAGTCATAATTTTATTTTTATTGATAGTTCAAAATGACTCGCTGGCTTGTGTGCTTTTCCTAGGTTCGCCGGCGTGAACTGCCGTGCATTCGTATAAATCCACGAATGCAATGACTGGAGATTTTCGCTTAATAATAGGCTAACTTAGATTACATTTTCGTTTTGTTTCTCAGCAAACCCTACCGTATGCCTTCAGAACATTTGAAATATGAAATGAGTAGCATGGGATAATTTTGTTAGTAAAAAGAATGAAAAAGTTTACAATTTATTAAATGTGAAAGCATTTTTTTTTTTTTTTTTCTCTCTCTCGATATTTTCGATTTGATATTTGGTGTAAAGTGTATATTATTATTATTATTATTATTATTATTATTATTAACATATATTATTATTACCTGGAATTTGCTTAGGGCCCCTAAATCACATATGTCCGCCCCTGCCCATAGCGCAACGTCGCAGTATGTAATTTTCACTTGGTTATGTTAACTATTAATAATAATATATTTTATTGTTATTTTATTATATATTATCTAATAATAATAATACATTTTGAGGTTTATTGCTCAAATAAATTAGAAAATAAATCAGCAATGTCACTCCTCAAACTCCAAGATTACAGAGAGAAGAAAGAAATGAAAATGATGAATGACTCAACTAAAGCAAAAATGAGAAATTGCTGCAGATTATCAAGCAAATGAAAAACAAAAACTACAACAAATAGCAGGCTGTCATGGAATTAAGTGTGAATACTGGCACACATCCTCCAACAAGAAGCCACACTGAACAAAACCCACAGGCTTGAGAGAGTAACACGTTTAGCCTTGACGCTCCTAATGGAACACACAGCAGCCAGAGTGAACATCTGGCCCTCATCAGGAGCCATCGACAGGGAGCCACACGCTCAGCCTGCAGATGGTGGAGAGGTTCACACACAATGAGAGCTACCTCACATCCACTCCATCTTTCTTCTCCTTTCTGTTTCACACACACATACACTCAGAGGTAATGCAGCGCACTATCAAAGACCCATTATAACCTATGAGCATCTGCATTTACAGACTCCAAAAATGAAGAGCCTGACACAGTCATACATCAATAAAAGCTCATACACACCAGATGACAGTTGGAATGGAAATACGCCTCAATAGCGCTGAGAAAAAGAGCGCTCGGCTTCCAGGAATATTAATGCGGTTTTTCACTATTAATGCATGAAACAAATGAGGAGAGAAATGCACACATCTGGGTGCAGCACACATATGAGTGTTTTAAAGCAGTTCATAAGATTTAAATGGTGTGGTTTAGAAAGAGTTATTGATGGGGAATGTACGCAATGCTTATGCAGTGAGTGATATTCAACCATTTAGACTGCACCACAAAAAAGAAAGAACAAAAAACGCCCACGCTGCAATCAAACATTGAACCGCTGTGACGCTTTTTTGTTTAATTTCCCCAAAATGAAGATATAAACCTAGAAAGTCAAACACCCAGGGCTGACTGAAATGAAGCACCTCCAAAAAACTTTCTATCTCCTTCTTCTCATTCACACGGTCATCATCCGAAGGGCTATTTAACCTACAGAATGAGCTGCAGCTTTCGAGCTGCCAGTATCTCTTATTGTCACATGTCAGAGACTCCTGCTTCAATAAGTATTGGAAGGGCCGAAAGCAATTGGTTTCGGCACATAATCTGCAAGGCATCCGTGGGATCCGGCGGGAAAATCAGAGCAGGGGAGACTGCGGATGCCCCGTGCCTCCAGCCAGACGCTTTCAGTATTCCAGGGCAGAGCCAGAGCAATTAACAGTCCTATTGCCTTCCCTCTGCACTGCTCTGTGTTTGCCGTGTGCTATTAGGCACCGGGTAGCACCTGTCAATGGACGGCCGTTCTCCCAGGCCCCCAGCACGCCGGCCATGATTGATGACAGGTCACCCGCAGACAGTCCCTTTGAATTTTCAATTCTTCCATGGGGAAATTGCTCATTTCTTAGAAGTACATTTTCATTTTTAAAACAAGACAGCCTCCTAAGTTTATATATTACTCTGAGCCGGGCTGTGGAATTATGATGTATTGCGGCATGCATTGGACACGAAAAATGTTCATTTGCACTGACTTTATTACGTGCTATTTTTTCCACCGTCATCGACGTGCCAAGTTACCACGGAATACAGATTTAAGCGGGCGTGACGTTCTTATTCAGATAAGCGTGGCGAACACCCTCACTCCTCATAGCTACGGAGTTAAGATTGTCAGTTTGACATTGTGCTGTGCTTTTTTCAGCCATTGGGGCATTTTTATAATACATAACTTGTATCCTATTGGACGCGGCATTGACTTCAAAGGAGGTTATTTGTCATCGTACAGATTTACGCTGTCACTCAAAAACATTTATATCACTTTAAGCTCCTCGGGTGTTCTCGGTCGAGGATGGCAGAGGAGTGGTGATGCCGTGTTCTGGCAGGGGCACAGCAGTCTGCGAGCTCAGAAGCGCCGTGATTACGGCTGTGTTAAACACCTAATAAAATTCCCGTATTTGAACTGCACTCGTACAAAAGAGCATCTGCTTCTGAGGGGTGGTTAAGGCTGACTGTATTAAGACTTCACAGATTCTGCGAGCTTGGGTCCGACCCAAGGGGCTAAAACCTGCACGGCGAGTGTTCGGGTGTGTAAATATTTGGAATGCTTATAAAGTGTTTCCTTTTTGGACAGATGATTAGCCGAAACATCTGGAGGAGAATCAAGCCCACATCTTTTAATAGGAGCTCCGGACACCAAAAAGAGTGAGTGTCAGAAAACGGAAAGACAGGAGGAATGGGAAGAGGGCTTTAATAACAGCAATTACGCTTTTAATTAACCCCTGTGGTCTGTCGGCTTTCTCAAACATAAATCGAAAAGACAGGATTTGGACTCTGCTTAACAGCGGGTGCTTTTTTTACAACGTTAAATCATTAGAAGAATAGAAATGAGGAAATGCTGGCGTAAAGCGTAAAAAACTGAAATTAAAATGGCCTAAAAAGACACGCAGACAACTGCGAGACAGCTAGCAGTTGCTGACTGGGTTGTTTTACAAAATGGCGCTGACAGGCAGTAATGGGAAAGCAGCACTGTCTGCATGTGTGCCTTAACTCCCACATCTCCTCCTTTTTCGGCCTTAATTAGACAGACTTAATGTGAAGTGAAGTGTGACTGATACTGTGATATTTGTGTCCCTGATGGAGGCAAATGTGATGCTAACACCTCTGCCAGCAGTGGCCCATCAGCGGGCATCTGGAGAATGCACAGGGGAGGCGAAACCTCACAGCTTCAAGCACCTAATGAAGCCATGCTTGGTTACTGGACTCCAAACAAACAACCAAACCAACAAAGCAAATCATAAAGTCCAGATGTAATTTAGCTATGTTTACACATTTCAGACCATGGCTTTCACCAGAAAATTGCATGTTTCTTTGGTGGGCCTGTAGTGTCCCAGAGGAAGACAGGGCAGCGTGTGACATATAAATATCATTTACAGCAAATTACACAATAAGAAGGGTCCACAGTTTGGTTATAAAGGAAGAATGAGAGCCTTACTCTTTTTAGTCTGTGTAGTTTCTTTAGACTCCTTCAAATGAAGGTAAACATAAAGCTATTTGGGTCACTGTTTGCAAAACACTTATTTTATTCCCCCAATACATTCATTCATTCAAAAATACATTAAAATACAATGTATTGGGAACATAAAGACAAAAATGACAGGGTGATACAACTGTCCTGATACAGTATCATAATTATATAAAAAAAACTCATTTAAAATTCTTTGGCATAGTAGTTTGTAGGGATGTAACGATTAACCGCGAGCCGGTTGAAAATCGATTCAAATATGTGACGATTCAAATCGGTTGAGATGCTAAACAAATCGCGATTCATTTAGGTGTAGGAGTTTATATGAATGCATGTCTGAGGGGAACTTACTGTCTTTAGAAAAGTTTAGATAGTATTTTTTTCTTTTCATCTTGCCTCTGTATAACGCATATTAAAGTTCATAAGTTCGGCCCTGCTTTGTTTACAGCGGAAACCAAGGAAATGCTTTAAGCGCCACCTGCTGGCAGAGAGTGAATCTGCGTCTCATTCAGCTCATCTGCTGTTTCATGCAGATATTTTTATGTACAGTTTCACAAAACTGAAGTCAAACCATTGTTTTTGCTTCAAATTTCGAAATTATACAATCTAATTTAGATTAAAAACTGCTCATGTTGCA
>NW_015549707.1:335624-337252 GCF_001515605.1 Sinocyclocheilus anshuiensis
TAGTCTTAAATCTCATTTTGTTAAAAAAATAATAATAATCGTGAATCGAATCGTGAAATCAAAATCGTGAATCGAATCGAATCGTGAGTTGAGTGAATCATTACATCCCTAGTAGTTTGGCATTATAATAGTAGTAGTAATTTTTGTTATATCAACATCACCATCATCATCAGTTTATTTCAAGGCAGTTAAAGTTTCAACAATCAATAAATAGAAATAATAAAATAAATACAAACATTTAATAAAAATCTATGAAAGATTCTTTACTTGTGATAAAAAAATGTTAACAAGTTTTTTCTGGGTCCATCTTACAAAATAAGCCCTTCAAAAGTAATTATAAAATAATAATGATTAAAAACCATCATCTCATTGCATTAAAAATTGGACAGATCAAAAATATACATGGTTCACAGTCAGGGAGTGCTACAATATTGATATTTTGGTCACCACTATTCTATAAATATCCACGAGTCATAGTTTGCCATAATCTTTTAATCGTTTTTTTTATTATTTTATTTATTTTTTTATTAAGGTATAAACATTTCGCAAAGCCATGGAATCAATGATATATGACATGATATATAACACTTTATTGTCAGACGAGTCTGACATTTTTCTTGCATGACAGTATCTGTTTACAACAATCAACATCCTTTAAACAACAACATGCACTTCATCCACACACAAACAAAACATAATATACATTACACTCCCTTAAACATTACATTATGCCTTACCCTCCTACTACACTCCTACAACTACCCATGTTCACATTACTCTTGATTTTTGATTAAGTGTCTTATTCAACTCCAGGATCGCCTGATACACAAAAGAGTGTTTCAGCCTAACTTTGTTGAATCTTGGGACTCTGTACCTCCTGTTTGATGGAGGGAATTGATGATCAATTTGAATGCAAAGAATACATTTGTAAGAACTTTGCACATGTGAAGATATATATGTTTTATTTTAAGATATATAATAATAATAATAATTCCTTACATTTATATAGCGCTTTTCTGGGCACTCAAAGCGCTTTACATAGAAAGGGAGAAATCATGCTTTAGTGCAACTTCTTGCCTTTCTTCCTCTCATGATCTAATTGGTTCTTGCAGCTGTCACTCAGCAGAGCTCCCCTCAGCCAATCGCGAGTCTCTCCACCTCTCCACAGAATGTTCAGCCAATGGCCATCCAAGCCCAGGTGCAGAGCCTCTCGAGGCCAATGGGCGAATTTGGCCAGGATGCCTGGGTTACACCCCTACTCTTTTACGAGGGACATCCTGGGATTTTTAATGACCACAGAGAGTCAGGACCTCGGTTTAACGTCTCATCCGAAAGACGGTGCTTTTTGTCAGTATAGTGTCCCCATCACTACACTGGGGCGTTTGGACCCACACAGACCACGTATATTTTTATATATTGTAAAAGATTTTTTTAAATATTTTATTTAGGCCTATTTATTTATTTTTTAAGCAGTAAACAATATAGGATTGCGCATAACTGAATATTTTTGATTTGAAACTATTAAAAAAAAACTGAACAGATATACACATTGTCTGCACACAAACTCTCTCTCTCTCTCTCTCACACACACACACACACACACACACACACACACACACAGTAACGTC
>NW_015549707.1:337369-343171 GCF_001515605.1 Sinocyclocheilus anshuiensis
CACACACACACACACACACACACACACACACACACACAGTCAAGTGTCATTGCAGAGGCTGAGAGAGCACCATTCCCCCACCCCCTGTGTGCCCTTGAGAGTCATTCTGTCAGGACGCTTTACTGTTCTCTGGCCTGAGAAGGCCACCCAGCTTTGTCACCTGAAGAAATAAAAGTCAGGCCTGATTTACCTGATGAGGGGCTTTTGTCTGGTCTCTCCTTGACCGCAAACTCTAACTTGTCTCCCATGCCAAAGCCCACTTTTTTAATTCAAAAGCAGCGCGTTTGGCAACAACTCAACCCCAGCAGCGTTCGATCTAATTAGATGCCACTGATCATTTTCAGGAAATAATTTTTTCCCTCTCCACCTCCGCTAGAGTCAAGATAACATTTTTTCAAGTTGTCCACTTTCCTGTGCCATGAAGACAATGGGATATCTTTGCTAGTCCCTCAACCAAATAATTAACAGCACATCACAGATTAAAACCCAGACATGTGAGTAAAGGTCACCTCACTATATTATTAGAATTACAACATTTATGTGTCCATCACAGGTCCGTAGTCTCGCCGCAGGAGCTCAGTCCAATACGTTTGGTTATACAGTATTTGATCCATGCATCTTGAATGTGAGTCACTCAATATCATACGCCATTACAACGCAGTGAAAGCTAATTGATTGTAGCGTTACAAACGTGAATAAATGCAATTTCACAGGCAATCGACTAATGTTCTACTGTTTGGGCTGTGATTAAGAGTGGTTAATACTAGTCTTCAGCAAGCACAAATGACAGTCAAAGCACATTTCTGTCCATCGGACATTCATCTGGACCCCTAACCACTCCACCATCCTCTAATCACTTGGGTGCGACCACCTCATACGGCCAGTCGCAATAGCGTTTTATCATTTTGCTTTTGGCCCCAGACACCTGGATATTGCTCTAAACGGCTCATTCAGTGAACTGAGAGGAATATTTCAATAGAAAAATCATTCAGAGCTGCCATCGGTTGCTCATCTTGACTTTTATAAGTTAATCCCCTCTGCTAGCATTATCGATTCGCTCAGCGGTAAGGCTAATTTGGTCTCGCATACGAACGCTGAGTTTATTCCCAAGGTATATTTGCGCACCGCAGGAGGCCAGCGTGCATTGCAACAAAAAGACGATAACAGCAATTCACAACTTTGAGGATCAAAACTCAAATATTACAGTGAGTTTTATTAATTTTAAAATGTATTTATTTGGAGAGAGATTTCTCATTTTTACTTTATAGATTTGACTTTCAGAGCTTGGTGACAATGGCGAGGTCGGTGTTCATCAGCTCAGCATGAGAGAAAGTTCAAGTAAAATCTTTCTTGATGCTGTATAAGGATTAAAGTGCTATTCAAACATAAGAGAATGTAATTGCAGACTATCCTAATTTCTTCTTTGCCAGTGAATCTGAATTAAAAAGTAATTTCAAATCACGTCTTCTTTTTCTGCCCTGCATTTACCTGTCTTTAAAGCTGCTGATGGGTTCATATGTGGAAAACGTGGTCTTTTGGAGCAAAGTGTCTGGCCTCCACATGGTGTGGAAAGCTTTTGAACCAGCATCCTTCATTCCCTCTGCCTCCACACATCAGAGAGACCTTGAAAGCACCCAACACTAAAAGGAAGCTAGAAAATGTTGTGAGGTCAGTTTGGGAAACAGGTGTGTTTGAGTGTGTGAGTGAATGCATCATTGTGTGCTCTTCGCAAAAACAATGTGAAGTGACAGCCATGACACACAGGCCATTAATAATAAATGGGAGTCCCAGTGCTCACAATGCTATCAACTGTCATCCAGACAACATCAACAACAACAACTCAAGAGTCAAGAGTAACTCCCACAGCCACAAACCTTAATATTCCATCATTGGAAGTTTCCTTGCACCAGTTTCTACCAAAAATTCACTGTCCACATTCTCAAATTAGAGATAAAAACAATTGTTAAAAAGGACAGTTCACCCAAAAATGAAAATTCAGTCATAATTTATTCCTACCCTGTATGACTCAATTTGTATGTATGTACTGGCTGCACTTTACCATATAATTGCCATGGATTGATTAAAAGGCTTCAAAAGCACTATATACACAGACGATTTGTCAGTTCAACTCATGCCTTAAATTCCAAGTGTTCTGAAGCCACAGCCTGACAACACCATGGTCATGGGTTCCATTCCCAGGGAATGCAATGCATACTTTGAATGTGATTTAAGTAACTTGGGATAAAGTATCCGGCAAATGCATAAATGTATATTTGGTAACACTTTAATATAGGGACCAATTTTCACTATTAACTAGTTGCATATTAGCATGCCTATTATTAACATGCTGGCTGTTTACATATTCTGCATGACCATATTCTACATCCCTAATCCTACCCAATACCTAAACTTAACAACTACCTTACTAACTAATAATAAGCAGCAAATTAGGAGTTTACTGAGGCAAAAGTCATAGTTAATGGTTTGTTAATAGCGAGAATTGGACCTTAAAATAAAGTGTGACCATAAATTTTAATTACTATTCAGTTAAATTTCTACTTTCTGTTCCACCCTCTGAAACGCAAAAAGGTTTGGAACGACATGAGGATGTGAAAATTATGACAGAATTTTCATTAAAATTTTTAGATGAATTTTAAATCTTCATACAAAAACAAACACGCACACACACACACAAAATGTAATTAGTATCTTGTTTTCCAGTAAAACATTCAAATGTTTGTAAAGTATGAAGATTACAAATGTACAAAAAAGCCAAACTGCATAAGATATAAATTTCCTAATTAAAATTTATTTTTCTTGTTCCATTTGCAAGTTGTTGTTTTTTTTTCTTCTCGTTTCAAGCATGAATCTAATGTTGCAGTTTATGCATAAAACAAGAAGAAAAGGTACTCGGTTACAAACATAACCTCGGTTCCCTGAGATACGAGAACGAGTACTGCATCTGCTAAGACGCTATGGGAAAAAGTAATTTTTTCTCCTGAACTGAACCCTTTTTCAATAACGCAGTGTAACTGCGCGGCCATTGGTTCATACAGTACACTTCAAAAAACGAACCAATGGCTCGGCAGCGGTGCTGCACAAACCTATAGCCACGAAGCCCGCCAAAGCCCGCCAGAATGGGCGGGACCATCTGGATATATAAGCGGCCACTTCACCATGGGATTCAGGTTAGTTTGACTGAAGCGACGACTGAGTCGTGCAGCTACATAGCATGGCTAGCAACGCAGTACTCATTCCCGTGTCTCAGGGAACCGAGGTTACGTTTGTAACCGAGTACGTTCCATATCGATACTTTACTCGTACTGCGTTTGCGAAGATGCTATGGGAACCAGTACAATCACACCGTGCTATGGCAGAGGAACGACTACATGTGTAACCTTGCCCTAGGCACCTCAGGGCCCAAGGGAACAAGAATAGCAAACACTTCCCATGGCGAACGGGCTAAGCTCACAGAGGTCACGCCCGGCCTGAGTGATTGTTCCAGAAGATTTGCACAGCCTCGGCACCCAGGGGCTGAGACAGCACAAGAAAATCCTCTGATAGGTTTGAGCATGTTAAGGCCAAACTCCTGCTCAGAGTGGTACTGCGTAAGCAGGTGCGTGCCAGTTATGTGGAAAGAACCCTAGCCTGCAAGGCAGGGACGTCCAGGCTATAAAACCTAGCAAATGTGGACAGCGAGGCACTGTTCCATCCACTGACCATTCTTCCAAGGGGTCAGGGCTGTTACACAGGCCTGGTCTACCCTGATAAGCAGGCGTCCGTGACGCCATGCATGGGATGGAACCCGCGGTTTCAGCCAGTACTGAAGGGGACACATATGAAGCAGGCTGTAGCACTTTTGCTATTTTGTAGCACCATAAGGCCCAGCATCTTTTGAAACGTCTTGAGGGGGCGAGAGTCACCGGCCTTGAAGGAAGCCGCGAGCTGCTGTATGAACAGAGCACACTCTGTCGCGAACACCGCTCTCATTTGGGTTGAGTCAAACACTGTTCCCAGGAACATTACTCGTTGGCTGAGGGCAGTGCACTCTTGGCAAAATTGACCCTGAGCCCCAGGCATTCTAAGTGGCTGAGGAGGAGGGCTCTGTGAGATAGTGACTTTGCCTCCGACTGGGCCAGAACGAGCCAGTCATTGAAGTAATTGAGAATGCGGATTCCCTTCTGCCTCAGAGGGGAAAGAGCTGCATCCATGCACTTCGTGAAAGTAGAAAAGGAAGTAACGGCTGTAGAAGCCTAACTCGCTCTGAGCTGGAGGCACCATCTCTATGCCTCCCTTTGCCAGCAGATTTTTCACTTCGGAGCGCTCTACGTGTGCATCTTTTCTCTGAACCGAAGTGGGGACCACTCTGCTGAAACGTAGGGGTCTCCGAGCGAGTTGAAGTGAATAGCCTCGCTTTATTATCCCTAGAACCCACTCTGACACTCCGGGGACGGCTTGCCATGCCTCGGCCCAGGAAGTCAGGGGATGGATTGGTTCGAGTGCCTGGTCGCTGCAAGGAAATCTGCTCTCTTTTTGAAAATGTTTGTGTTTTAATCTGTCCGCTATAACAGCGGATCGCCGCTTGGGCACTTGAATGGGCCCAGAGTTTGCAGCAAACACATTGCCGACTGCACCCGGAACTGGACGGGGTGATTGGCGACTTAGAGGCAGCTTGGGGGGTGGTCTGGCTACAGCGGGACTTGGCCACCTCCTCTTTCTGTCCTTTAGATCAGGACGACGCCTGAGGCGCAGGGTCCAGCGCTATCTTGGGCCGGGGTCCCTGGCGCTTCGGAAACTGGTAGCGTTTGGCCAAGCGGGAATGTCGTCGAGGCTCAGGCCTGGCTGGCTGGGCAGCGGCAGTGGCCGCGGGTGCAAGCTTCGCAGGCTGCTGAGTCGGCGCAGACTTCGGGAGAGTAGAGGCAGCTGCAGAGCTAGAGCGTTTTGGCAGGAAGTGTCGCATGGCCTGGGACGGCTTTTGTGCTTCCGTGAAACGCTCGGTGAAGCCTTCGACCGCTGGCCCGAACAGACTGGTGGGAGAGACCGGGGCATCAAGGAAGGGAACCTTGTCAGCGTCCTTGATTTCCGTCAAGGTCAGCCATAAGTGGCGCTCGAGCACCACCAGACTGGCCATGGAATGCCCTATAGCCTGAGCCGTAGTCTTGGTGGCGCACAAAGTCAGGTCCGTCACGCTTCTCAGCTCCCTGAGCATCGCGGGGTCTGAGCCAGACTCTTCCGTGCCGGTGAGGAGTTTGGCCTGGAAGACCTGGAGAACCGCCATCAAGTGGAGCACCGAGGCCACTTGCCCAGCCGAGGAGAAGGCACGTCCAGCGAGGGCTGAAGTCATCCTACACGGCTTGGACGGATGGGCGGCTGATAGCAGTGGGCGGGCAGAGATGCGCGGCCACTGACTCGTCCAGCGGAGGCAGCTTCTCTTATCCCTTATCTTCAGTGCCGTCCACCGAAGTGAGGGCAGATGAAGCGGAATTATGGAGATGTGCAGAATATGTGGCGTGCCATGACCTAGTGAGCTCGTAATGGACCTCCAGAAAAAAAAAAGGAGAGGATCGCTGATGACGCCCCAGCAGGAACCACTTGTAGTGACTTAACTGTAATTTAAGTCGTTAATTCTATAAGGGAATTAATCATCAATTTTATTTCTAGCTCAGATTTTGAAAGGACTGGAATCTGAAAATTCTGAGTCAACCTGATCAAAACTGAATTCAAATTTGATAGTTTACACTTTAAATCAAGGGTCGTCCAGCGAGCCGGTGATTCTTAGTATATTTTAACAATTTGAATATC
>NW_015549707.1:343852-366309 GCF_001515605.1 Sinocyclocheilus anshuiensis
GCTGCAGAGTTACGAAGCTTCAACTGAAGTGTTTGAGTTCTGGAGTCCCGCGATGCAGTGTTACGGCAGGGAAGCGCTTGTAGCGCTGTTACCAAAATGAAAGCCAGAGGTCTTGAGACAGAGAGAGCCAGCGAGCGTAAGACAGCCGCGATAGGGCTTTGTGTGCATTTTTAAGCAGGCTGACTTTTGTCCAGCCCACAGGTCGTGGTCCAATCAGATGGTGGCTGCGGGGTTTAGCCACGCCCAGTACTGTTCCTTATCATGTATGAATCCCATGTTTCCAGTGAGGGGTATTCATGCGTGTGCTGGGGGTGATTGGTATAGATACCTCATGATATTCACGTGGTGAATCCACAGCTTATGGGGGCCTGTTTCACAAGACAGACCTTACACACTCGTCCAGACGGCTGCGGGAGGGCTCCTCCGGTGGAGACCACTCCAATCCCAGCTCCTCGACGGCTTTCGAGAGGACACGGAATAATTCAGCCTCCATCCCGGGCTTAACGTCGCTAGGCAAGGGGCGGGGTCGGCATTCGAGCCCGACAGCTCCTCTGCGTCAGAGGCTGCAAATGACATGCTGTCATCCAGCAGCTCGTCATCACTCCCACCGAATAAGACCAGATCGCTCGCGCTGGCAGAGGGACGCTGGTCAGGCTGGGTGAAGAGGACGGGGGAAGCCTCTCTGTGTGGAGAGAGCGAGGCACGCGGGACTTGTGCTGGCGTGAGCTCGCTCACATCCAAGTGCTGTGATCCTCTGCCCCGCTGTTTTTTTCTCCACAGGCTCCTGGGAGGAAGAAAAGGGGAGGGCGTGAGGGGCGGGGGCGGCTGGGTGAAGAGGACGGGGGAAGCCTCTCTGTGTGGAGAGAGCGAGGCACATGGGACTTGAGCTCGCTCGGATCGGAGCGTGGTGATCCTCTGCCCCGCTGTTTTTTCCTCACAGGCTCCTGGGAGGAAGAAAACGGGAGGGCGTGAGGGGCAGAGTCGCTTTCTGAAAAGAAAGCTATCCGCAAACGCAGGGAGGCGAGACGCATGTTCTCACAATGGGAACAATCCGTCTCGGTGAGTGCAGATTCCGCGTGGGATTTCCCCAAGCAGGAAACGCACTCACGATGGCCGTCATCGGTGTGCAAGGGGGCCCTGTACATACCGCAGTAACGGCGCGGCATTTGAAACAACGCCGAGAAATTTGCTCTTTAGAAATTTACTCTTATAACTCGCCGGATGGCGGCAGGGGAACCGGACTGCTGATGCTCGTGCTGAAGGTGGCGAAGGCGCTGTATCAGCCGGGCAGAGTCGTTCCGCTGCAAGGCGTGTCAACGGCGAGCAGGCTCTTCAGTCAGCGGAGATGTGAAGAACGTCGTCGTCGCTGAAGGAGAAGAAATCTGAATCCTATGGGAGGCGAGACGCATGTTCTCACAATGGGAACAATCCGTCTCGGTGAGTGCAGATTCCGCGTGGGATTTCCCCAAGCAGGAAACGCACTCACGATGGCCGTCATCGGCGTGCAGGGGAGACCTGCACATACCGCAATAACGGCGCAGCATTTGAAACAACGCCGCGAAAATTTGCTCTTATAAGGCTCCCCGGATGGCGGCAGGGGAAGCTGGACCACTGCTGTGCGGCGCTGAAGGGGGCAAATCAGCCGAGGAGAAAGGTCGCTGTTCCACTCTTCAGTCAGCGGAGATCAGCGAAGAACGTCGCCGTCGCTGAAGGAGAAGAAATCTGAATCCTATGGCGAAGCGGCCGCTTATATTGCCAGATGGACCCGTCCATTCTGGCGGGCTTCGTGGCCATAGGTTCGTGCAGCACCACTGCTGAGCCATTGGTTAGTTTTTTGAAGTGTACTACAGGAACCAATGGCCATGCAGTTACACTGCGTTATTGAAAAAGGCTTCAGTTCAGGAGAAAAAGGACATTTTCCCATAGCGTCTTAGCAGACGCAGTACGAATGAAGTATCGATAGGGAACAACAATTTGTCAATGAGATAAGTAAACAAACTTTAGGCCTATATATTCTCAGAAAATAAGTATTTTTATCTGACACAGTTTTGCTTCTTTTATCTAGACTGGACAAAAACTGATTAAGAAAAATATTTTTTTGCTTTTTGTTGACCAGATTCCCATCACAGCTTTGTTACTGTGAATCAGAGACATGAATTCTGCTGCCACGACACGTGCTATTCTAGAATCTTCTCATTGTGCTCCTCTCACAGTCTCACTTGCAGGCAGAGAGTGAGAGTGATGTTATATATTCTCACCAGTAAATGAGATTGTCCCGTAGAGTGCCTTAGGGTCTCTGATAGTGCAGTCAGGGTGAAAAGTGGTGTGGCAGCATAAATTAGCACCTGAGCCCAGAGAATTTCGCAAACAGCGGGCAGGAGAGGATTCAGATGGCACCTGTCCACTCTGTCTGGCTTTCTATTATCACACAGACAAGGCATCAATTAAACATGGCGGGCACAGACAGCAATGCTGTCAGCTTGTTATGCATGTGTGTACACAAGTCTAGCGGCCTCTCAGTCACTGCAGTTTATAAAGTTGCAGGAAGGTCTCCCTGGCTTTGTGACGGGTTTCCACAGCAACAGAGCCTTTTTACAACATCAACTTTTTCCAGCTCAAACCGACTTCCATATGTTACTGTCCCTCCCTGGGAGACCAGAGAAGCTCATTTAAACTTATTCATCTCTCACCAATCGCACAGCCAATATTGATGTGTGTACAGAAGTAATATAATAAATAAAAAATAAAAGAAGCGGAGGACGGTGGTGTGATTTACTTGACCGGAGGGGTCGTAAAGCACTGATTCATCTCATATCATTATCCAAAGTGTTACACTGGGGTGCCTTCATACTAGCACAGACATATTAGAGAGAAGAACATGAGTAATAGAATGTAGACGGCAGGGTTTTTTCTTTCTTTTTTGCTAACAGAGCACACTGTGTTTCCTCCTGTTGTTATTGAGTAGTTCATATTGGTAAGTGCTGTCGGACCTAATAGAGTTGGAGTTGCTATTGGTCCCATAGGGAAAGTAGAGGCCATAAACGGAAAGTGAAGAGGAAACTGCTGCAAACTAAGCCTGTGGAGTGCTGAGCGAAGGAATTCATGAGTAATTAGAGGCTGCATTTAGTGAATCCTTGCCCTCCTCTCGGCTGTTATCCGTACGAGTCCCTATTCTGTGTTTAGGGGATCAGAAAAACAATCCGACAACACTGAAAAATATGACAGAAAAATAGACTTGCTGCAGATGCACATCTGAAACATTTGTAATTTTGCTTCATGGTTAAAATGAAGTTTTATTACCATAAGTGTACATTTCAATGCGTCTGTTCACAGAATTGTTGCTGGGATGCGTGTCAGGGGGATAAAGCGGCTTGGTTCTGACGGGAGGAAATCATATTGATGTGATAAAACACATGGCACGATCTGCATCCATCATGCCCGACACCGCTAAGGACATGAAATACAGTGTCGGTGGCCCCTCCTGTTTACATGAAATGATTGAATGTGTTGTCCTTTAAGGAGAATGTCAAGCCGTTGGACAGCCCCTATTGAATTTCCCCGACTTGGCCCTGCCAACCACACTTGGTGATGTCTAAATGTTGGCTTGATGGATTGGAGTCAGAGAGTTTGTGACGGAAAGCATTCAGGAGTGTCTGGGTAAACACTTGTAGGGCTGCGTTTTCACGTGAAGGACGGAGGTGATCGGTGGTGGGGCTTGTCAGCTTTTTGCCTTTGCCCTCAAATGAGGTGACACAAGAGCAGGCTGAAGCGTGAATACGAACAATACTGGGATTAAAATGTTTGGAATAATGCTGGCATCTAGTGTTTTGTTCATATTAGTATTGTTAAACTAATTGCGCCTCTTATTTTAAAATGTAATGATGTTCTGATGAAAAAACTGGCGACAGAAAGAAAGTGCCGAAAGAAAAATTATCGTATTGTTTTTCAAAGGAAACCCTTGCACCCAGGAAATTTAGCACCCTTGGAAGTATAAGGAGAGTGTTCTCTGTTCACTCATCTTTCTTGTCTAGCAGGCACAAGGCTTCGTGATTAATGAAAATTTGCTGTGATCACTGTTATGGACCGAGCACTGGTGGATGTGTATGGAACGAGTTGATTTGTCTCTTTCTTGTGGCTGGAGGCTTCAGCAGGAACCCTGCTGTCTATATTAGCAGTTCAACGACTGCAGAAAAAGGCCCTCAAAATAAAGTATGACCCTCAGGACACATGTTTACGAATTGTTACACAAGAAGTGTTTATTGTTCTCTGTCAGGGATGTTGTTTTACTGTCTGGGGACTGGCTTGCAGAATTGACAGTGAAGCAGTGCCTTGTTCCTCTCCAATTACCAGGCTCAACAGCATTTTTTTCCTGCACTCCCTCCTGTTTTAGTTTGACATTTGCAAGATGGCTTTCCTGAGTAAAACAAACAAGTGTCTCTTTGATTCTCCAAGATATAGAAGGGTGGCCAGAACATGAGCCTGATGTTCATAATCCAACATCTTTGTACATGTCTTAAACGGATGCATTTTTCTATAAGAAAGATAATCTTTGTATCTTAATTATAAAAGTTCATTTCATTGTTGATACTATGATTTTTACATAATAATAATAAATGTTAAAACAATACAATAACGTATATATATATATATATATATATATATATATATATAATTATGATAATGAATAAAACTGATGTTTACAACTACAACAATAAATAACTAAAATAATAGGCAAAGCAAACCTGCCATGAATAAAGGAATGTTGTCTTATTACTGTAATGATAGTTGCATAATGATGGTACATTACCCATAATAAAGTATTAACACATGATGTGTAATGAATAAAATTCAATGAATGATTGTTATAGATGTAATACTTGCACTCATTCAGAATTCATACTTATTTAGAAACACATTCACAATTGTAGGGGTTGATACCCATTTATTTTTCATTTCAGAGCATACAAAAACAAAACTGATGGCACTGAGATGTTTGTAAGCCATGAAGGAATTACACTGCTAGCCACCTCATTGTGGCAGATAACTCTCTGACAATGAGAAGGCTAAATAAACACAATAAGCCCCCTAAGGGCTGTGCCACATCCTTTAAATGTGATTATTGTATCTACCGTGATCTATAGATCGTCTTCATGTAGGGAGAGAGAGCTACAATCATAAACCATTCATTACCATCTCTGCTATATTAATTCCACAGCAACACACAGTCCCGTCCTTTGAGCATCACTGAATGCCATGTCTGGTGAACCTGTTAGAGCGGAGGCACCACTGAAACAAATGGCCTTGCTTACTCTCCCTGCAGGGACTCTTAAAGATCAGGATCAAGTGTGCTCTACAATTAGACCACATCAATATGAACGCTGATAGATGGTGACTGGCCTTTGAAAGAAACACTGTGGGAGCTACAGCACAAAAACTCAACCTCTTCTAAACAGACAGGCTATGTGTTTAACATCCTGTTCTTTCACATTGAAACGCACTTGCAGAATCAGAATTGAAGTTTGCACAATAAATGTTTTACTAAACAAGAAAGAAGAATGGAAACTTTTATATGACGTTCCATTCAGATTTATGGAACTGATTTATTTAGTAATATGCAGTAAACCTTGTTTAATAACTTAGTTGATATGTCAAGATCACTGATTCTTTCGAAAAACCTGGAAATGGCTCAGTAAAGAACTCAATCAACAATTTGGCTCTGCGACCCCGTTGCAGGATTGTCGGCTACAATATCTGTCCTAATTTGTTTGTCAAGCATTATTTATGCAGGAGAAGTTTGTAATCCTTTCACAGATGGTCAATTGAAGCTCAGTGCCCAATTTACAGACTCCCCCATTTTTTTCTTCATGACCAATCGGTTCCTCACAATTGACGACTATAAATCCAAAAAATGCCGCCTCGGTGCTGTTGGCATTCCACATGTGCTTTCATCCCCCAAGAACGTCCCTTGGCCAAGTCCCACACATCTCAACATCCCAGGCCTAGTGCGGTTTTTTGGTAGGGCCGTTTGAAGGAGGCGCTAATGAGACGGTCTCTTGTGTATCAGCATGTAAACACTGACGGGGTGTGAACTATGGCACTTCTGATTCCCATTTGGTTCAATTACAGCTGAAACCGAGAGCATCAGTGGCACCAGCTCTGTATGGGTACGCGCCTGTTAGCAATGGCCACATGCTCTCCAGACAAAAATGGGAATAATCAAAGTCCGTAATTATTTGGCCAGTGAGGGGTGACGGTATGTTTTCTCTCGGCTGATGCAAGTAGATGTGCTTTCAGACATGCCTATAGATGGCAAAAGAAGGCGAACTATTATAACCTCAGTCCACCCTGAAGTGCCACTAGAATATGGATGTTTTATGCAGGCTTGCATCAGATAAACAACATTTTACAGCAAAAGCGGGATAAAATGATAACAGGGTCTGGTCTTTCGTAAGAGAGAAATTGAGTGTTTTAGGTACTGTACATTAAAAATCTAGGGAAGCACAAAATGAAAAAAGTGACCAATAAGGCAATATTTTTTTTTAATAACTGATAAATGGCCCTTATTAAGTTATATGGTTTTGTATAAATAATTAAATACAAACACGAAAAAATATATATATCGTTCTAAATGTTACAAGTGAATTTAGGCATGTTCTTTATTATTTTCCAGAAAAAAAAATATATATATACACATATACATATATATATATATATTCATTGAGATTTCCAAAATTGCAGTGTAATTAATATAAAATATCAAATAATTTATATAAATATAATTATTCTAAAACAATTTGTTTAATTCTTACCTTTGAGTGTGGCAAATGTAATCTAAATTTTAAAATATAAATGACAAATAAGCATGCACAATTAAATACCCAATACTGACTGATACAATAAATTTAACTATTATTATTATTATTATTATTATTACTTATTAGTATTATTGATAATCATAAAAATAAATAATAAATAATTGATGTCAATTATTGCTATTATAATAATAACAGGCGATAACCGATATGGTACCGCTTAGGGATGTAACAATATCAAAGTTTCACGGTATGGTATTTATTGCGATGTTTAAAAAAAAAAAAAAAGACAAATGAGACTTGGAAGACAATTTTAATTTTGTACATTTTAAAGTTAAATTATTCTAAATAATAAACTTTTGAGAGTTCAAACTTAAGAGCTCCAACCCATGTTCTTAACTAAGAAAACCTATGTCAGAAAAAAGTCTTGAAATTTAAAGGGGACTCAACCCTGTTTTTAGTTGTGGTATACTGTCTCAGTCTAAATTACATTCACACTGGTGTTTTAGGAAGTCAAACAAATTAGAATAGAATAATAATAATAACAAAAATTTTATATTATTGTTATTCCTATGACAGTAATAGCCATATATTGTACAACAATTGCACTATAAAATAAATGAAAATGAATGTTTCATAGGTATATTATTTTGGCTTTACACTACATTTTGGGAAATTACAATACTTCTTTCCTAATTTCTACACTTGAAAGAGATATTTTGAATTTGGACTGCAGTAACATTACACATTTAAACCACTGGCTGTCAGCGCAGTGAAAACACTAGAGGTCGACCGATTGATCGGCCGGCCGAATAATCGGCCGATTTTTGGCATTTTTTCATTAATAGGCATCGGCCGATTGTGCTGCAAATTGTGCGGCAGGCGCACTGGCGGGCAGCTAAGCGTTGTTGCGGAACTCCCTCTGGCTGCGTGAGACGGAGCAGCTCATGCTCTGCAGGCTGCAGCCGCGGCTGGCATCGGCATCGGCCAGTGAAAAACCCATATCGGTCGACCTCTAGAAAACACTTGATGAAGGGTTTAAACCATATTGTGCTTTCGGTTTTAGTTCGTTTGACAGATACTGTGCTAAAGCATAATGGCCCAAAAAAACTACTTTAAAGACCTTTTTTGTTAGAATAAGAAGTTTAAATGTTTTAAAAAATGACACTTTTTGCCCAGGTATCGTTTCATACTGTACTGTCATGTGACCATGATGATATTGAGACAGTTTTGCCATTGCGATACCATGATATTGATAATACCATTACATCCCTAGTACCGCTATATCTTGCATCCCTAATAAAACCAATAAATATCAGATTTCACCATCCATGGATGTTCAGCCTGCCTATAGTGACTAAGCTTAGGCACTCTATTCTGTTCCTCTGCATGGAGTCCTTTTTACATTTCTTCTGTCCCAGTGCAGCTGGGATCGTGGGCTCTGGTCCGGGCCGTCTGCTGTTGCTACCCTGATGCTGATGTCTTGGTCTTGGATGAACTGGAGGAGACTGACTGGGAGCCAGGGCACAGGAGTGGGAGGAGAGAGCAGGTCATTCAGGTTCTGGTTGGTTTGCTTGTGGCATATTCTCAGAGGGGGGCAGGACTAATGATGGAGATGATCGCGTATTCGTTAATCACTGCCACTGGGAGAGGGGGAGTGCCCGAGGAGGCTGGATGCAGATCATAAAGTCAGCTTGGCAGAACTCAAACAGTTCAAGACCCTATGGAGCAACACATCAACATAGATATATGCGGGCGGTAGTGAAGGTAGACCAGAGTTAGATTACAAATGAAAGCTTTTTCAGTAGCAAAAGCAGAATTTTACCATCACATGAATAGTTATTGGCCTGCTCTGTCATCACAACCTTTCACTGCAACCCCATCACCACAAACTGACATTTTTCTCCACCTTTGAGTGATTCTGTTTAGCATAGTGAGGTTATGAAAGTGGCTGAGTGCCCCCATGATTCTGAGGGATGTGACCATCTAAGACATTTATGTACGGTATTAGAATTTATGAAGGTTAAATGTGCTATTCAAGGATTTGTTACGTCTTATCTTCCGCAAGAACCTTGAACAGATGGGCCATTTTCCTTGTGTAATGAACACTTATTAACAAGGGGTCAAAGTGTTTAACATCTTCATTTAGTCTGTCTTTTACCTCTATGTTGAATTAATGTCGAAACGACTCCATGTGTGTCAGAGCTTTCTCAGTTTTTAGTCTCAGATTCCTCTTGACGGTCAGATATCACAGTAAGTGAGGCAGCTGGAAATGAAGCTTTACTCTCTTTGACCTTTTAAGAGTCATTAGTACAAGGTAATGTCGCACACTTTTCTATGGAAATTACAAATCTGCTCAAATCTGCCCAAGTACAGCAAAACCCACTCCCGTCTTCCTTCACAACCACAAATCAGAAAAATCCCTGTCTATTTCTCCGTAGCCCTCTAGGTCACTAATAATCCTTTGAAATTATCTTCTTTTGAAGTCTAAAGGTGCAGATAACTAGCTAAATATGGCAGAACCACTGCCCTTGTTTTTGGCATTCTGTAGTTGGTTTGTTTATCTGTGAATGTTTACACTTGTCAAATGAATTTGCGGCCTCTTCGTCACTTGTATTCTCTAAACACTGCAGTCATGCCACTGCATCCATCTATATAGTCAATTTTTAATGAGTTCAGTCAAAATGACTTAGTCTTTTATTTTCGTTTTGTTGCCGACTTGTCTGTTCTCAAACCTCAGAGCCGCTTTTCTACTCTTACCCATCTCTTACCTTTCAGATAGTTTGTGAATAAAAAAAATCTCCTGGTGGAGGGTTCTTTGTCAAAGTATTGCCGGCCAGAGGAGAAAATAGGTCATCTGTTTTGATCAGTGCAAAATGAGTAGAATTCTAGAAATATATTTATTTCACTCTGTTAGTCTAGAGCTCATTACCGCCGGTACTATTACCTGACCCGGAGCACTCAATGACCACTAAATTGTATTCTGGAGGTTACCACAGAAACGGTTCTCTCCTTTCCCACCCAGCGTAAATTGCCGGAATGCTTAATAACAAATGCATACTGTAATTTCTCCGTCTCCTGTGTGCAGTGCCATTCTTCATGCTTGTGTGCGTGTCTCAAATGTACTTTTTTAATCAAAGGGGATGGGAGGATGGGGTGGGGGGACAGTCTGGTGCAGGCATGTCGTACATTTATAGCAGTACAGTGGGAGCGTATGGCTGTCATGTCTGCTGTTACTAAGCCGCAGCAATGCCTCTCCGATGCCACTGTACCCTGTAAACACATGCAATGCTCCTCCAGGGACCTCCCTGTTTAACATGATCAAAGCGGCAATGGTACAAAATGCAATTTGATGCAACAGACTCCTCGCTTTTGCATGCGTTAAATTTATAGTGTGTGATATCACCGCATACAGAGGCTGATTCAGGCAGAACGTGGCACTTTCTCTTGTTTTGCATTTGCCACTTTTGTGCTGAAAAAAAGGGCCAATGTCAAACCTAATTTGATATATTTTTCTTTATTTTTTTTTAGCACGATTTATAGAGAGATCATGGGAAATCATCTCAATCGCAACCAGCATGTCCCGCATCCACCTGGATGATGTGACGGCAGCCATAGTGTGCCAGAACACCCACTTCACTTTAGACAACTGCTTTAAACAGACATTTAAAACTCGAATACGCACTGCACCACATTCCCTCCGATTGAACAGATGCCGAGTGACAGCGCAGACGATTTAGTGTGTTAAACTGCACAACAAACTCAGCCCCCCGGTGTGCATCTGTAGGTCATTTCAATAATAACACAGGCGGAAACAGTAACCACTTCCCTTAAGGAAGACTTCAAAGTTTTCAAATTAGTTCAGCACTTTTGTGAAAGAAAAAAATAATGAGAGACAATGATCTCTGACCTTTACCCATGCTCCCATTCTCTACTGTGATTTGATAGAAATAGAGGAGGTGACTAGATGAAAAACTGTTGGCTGATTGCATCTACCAAGTGACAGCCAAAAATAAGGCTGCAGTCTGATAGACAGCAGAGGTTAGCACCTCTATTTCTCCAAAAGTGCGACAAACACACACTATCCATCTGTGATAAGTATTGATTGTGGTTTTGCATGTCTGTCACATAAGGTGTTTGTTCATTTCCAGTGCGGACTCTTCAGGTATGAGATTGCTGTCAAATATGTGGCCAAAACTGATTTTGAATGCTCTGAAAGGTTGCAAAAGATAGTCTGTTAAAGTGCTATTTTCCCAAAAGCCAATGCATTTCATGGCTATTGCTAAAATTGGAGCGGTTTCGAAATGCTGAGGATTTTAAAACCATCCAACACAGCAATTTGACCTATAAGCAACAAAAAACGAATAGCGTTTGTATTTGCTCCCAGCTGCGCAGCTTAAATGTGTTAATTTGCAGACCTGTGCTGTGTGTTTGAGGAGAGAGATGGCCCACAGCACGACTGCATCCCAGATGATCTCACTGAAAAGAGTCAGGGTTTATAGGGCTGCAAGCACTTGATCGTGGACCAGAGCTTTGGAGGTATCCAGAAAAAACATCAGTGGATTTTAGGTCAGTCCCTCTGCTGCCCCACATGGAGAGGAGGCCAAGAGCCTCTCTTGGCCTTTAATGTTTAATCAATAAAACCCACCCAGCTTATGACTACAGGCTAAAATATTTTGGCTGAAAAAACCTGCATGCATCTGAAAAACGTGACAGGGAAAGGTCGATAGAATTTCTTCCCTCTGCAGGTGTGATTGATTGTAACTGACTGGGTGATTCAGGACTATAAGAGCTCAGCCATTCATTAAAACACATCAGGAGCCAAACATCTGCAATGAAGGAAGATGATAACAGATTAGACAGGAGGATCTTGCTACATCTGACCTTTTCTATGGCATATTCTTTTTCTTTTGCACTCCTTTGTGTCCCTGGCTTTGCTGCCTGATTTTTAACACTCTCTCGTTTGTGTATTTTATACTTCTATTCTTTCCTTTCAAAGCTCTCAGGCATGTTTGTGTCTCGATGCAAACGTGTTTTCCTGCATAAGTAGTTCTCGGTATGGACCATTTTGTTAGTACGTCATTATTAGCAGTTGAAGCTCAGAATAGAGGATTAATTATAGGGGTTTTGTAGTACTTTACTGAGCACAGCTAGAGCCCATTTAAAGACTTAGCGAGCTGGGGACTTTCCAAAAGTCTCTCATTTAATCTTTTCCATGAGAATGCTTTTTATCCCTTCAAATTTAACATATACATACAGTTGCGCTGCCTAATTATAACTACAGTATACAGCAACGAATGAGTCGCAGTCACCCACACAAACATACGCACAAGAGAAAGCAATGATCAAAGCGAGCACGTCGCTCTAAAAAGGCAATTGTTAGATTCATTTCACTAAAGGCTCTTAAAACCTACTTAGCGTGGGGAAAAAATACACAAAGCATTCGCCCTCAGAATGCCAGGCATATGTTATTGTTGTCTTGATTGTTTCTGCTTGCATATGGAACGCTTTAAATCTGCTCGGCAAAAACAAATCTCAGTGATACATTTACAGGAACGCCATATAGAAAGACTCATAACCGATTTGTAATACTGACCCACATTCTACACATTGGACCCAATGTATCCAGTTCTACAACATGATGATAAAATAAACACGGCACCCCAGGCAAAGAGAAGATAAAGTCTTGTTCATTGATTTAACCCTACGCATAAATGTTTAGCAAGGTTTGTTTCACATTTCATCTGTTGTAGGCTTTTTAAATAAGCAGCCACAGCACTTAAGCAAAAAAAAAAAAAAAAAGTACGGTCCAAGAGGATACACAAAGTAATTCTAGTAAAAATGTCTTGTCAGTAAAATCACAATGCGGCATTCTCAGCCTGCACACAAAAATGTCAGTTTAGGAGCATCTCCAAATAACTTTGTTGGGCTAGGCTCTAAAATTTACTAAGCAGCAGTACAGAAAGCCATAATAATGTAGTTTAAAAGGGATGAGCAATGTCTCTTCATCATGACTTTCATTAGATTGTGTCTGAGTAAATTCCACAGGGTGACAGATCAGCCATGCAGAAATGCCCTTGCTGAATTAATAGGTAAAAGCCCAACCTGAGTTTCTAATATGACAGATACAGTAAAAGTAACAAATATCAGTTATGAACAGACTGCACAATGTACTATCCTCTTACTATTCTAATGAAGTATGGCAGTACTTACTAGAATTGGCTTTCGCCTTTTCAAGTCAAACCGCAGTGCAAAATTTCAGGAAAGACAAAGTCGATGTGTTCAAATGACAAAATGACCCCACATGAAAAATGAAGAGTTACCGGAACTAAACGGTGTGAGTGTCACCAACAAACTAGCATGGAGAAATCTGCCACGGAATCACTTAACACCACAAGTGAGGCAGGGGACAGATTGACTTTCTCCATTTAAGTGTATTATCTTTCAAACCCATGGGCCGTATTGAGCAAGTTGCAGACATCAACTCTCTGAGTAGCTCTCAAACAGAAACCAATACCACAATTTACTTAACCCAGGAAATAAAAAGGAGAAAAAATAAAGAGATAAGGATAGAGAGATGTGTTGTTCTTAGTAAATATTGTCAGGAAATACTTTACAGAGGATTAAACTCATATATCTTACTTTACATTTTAGATGCAAAAGTATTTTTTTGCTGTGAATGATGCCTAAACCATTATTTGTGTCAGTGGGTACATGCCATAATATTGTGAAGTATTGTGTCAAAATGTACTTCAGGTAACCTGATGTAACTTTGTAATGCAATGCATTGCATTGTTTTGTTTTTATTTTGTCGCCTATTCAAATTCACCAAAAATGACAATTCTGTCATTATTTACTCTCCCTCATGTCATTTCTAACCTGTCTGCACAAAAGACATACTGTTTGTCCAAACTATAAAAGTCAATGGCCAAAACATTTTTTTAATCTCTTTTTGTGTTCCAGGTTTGTAACAACTTTGAGGGTGAATAAACAATGACAATTTTAATTTTGGGGTGAAATATCCCTTTAATTCTGTTTAATTCCGTCAAAATAAGGGTTGAGAGAGTAAACTTCCACAACAGAGCAATGCATTTGGTGTATTTACACCCTTGAGCTTTGCCACAGCTATATAAATGCTTCTTTTTTACAAAATAAGCTGTCGTTATCATTACATGATATATGACGTGTGTATTATTTGGACATGTCATTTTGCATGTTGAGCATATGTCCTATCTTTAGCACAGGGCAAGGTAAACACTACAAGCTTACAGATTGCTATCCTAAAACAGTGCTTGACTAAATAAGCTGACTGATAGTTTTGACCCCAAAAATATGGCCTTGTATTTGTTCTCTCATATTCCTGGTCACAGCCTCATCTCACCTGATCTACTTGCCGCTGTTATTTGATGTCTGTTAAACTAGGCTGGGTCAAGGCCAAACATGTTTCTGAAAATACATTTTGACACGAAACAAGGTGCCGTTTTTAGCTGCGATGCTCAATGTTTTTCTGATCAAGAGCAGTCTCTGGTCTTTTCAAACAAAGCTGAAAGAATTGCAGTTACCAAAGACAGCATCACTGCCTGGATAAAATGAACGCCTTTGACATCAAAAACAACACCCTATGAGCAATGTATCAGTTATGGGGCAAAAAACAGTGGGGGTTTCAAAGTCAGTGATGAAAACCTGAGAAGAGAGAGGGGGAGATATCTCACACTTAGCAGATTTACTGAAGAAACCCAACCTAAGCCCAAGGACGCACCAAGGGGTCAAATAAACACAGCATGGGCACAGAAATTTGAATGCTATGTCCAAGAAGATTGTGGTCTCCCAATTCTGTTAAAAATGTATCCATTCATCCATTCTCCAAACTGCTTATCCTCTGTAGGGCCACAGGGATGATGCTGGAGCCTATCTCAGTGTCTTGGGCCAAAAGTTGGGAACACCCTGGTCAAATGAAAGTTGTTAACCGTTATGCTTTCAACATATAGCCAACTTTTCAGTCATTACCAACTCCTACATACGATTGATCATACCATGACCTGCATGCTAGTCAATATGACCCTGTTAAGCCCTGACACGAATCCTGTTATATTACTATTGATATGTGCATGTAAGCCACTACCATGCTGTTTGCCTCATGTATTTTTTTATATAAAAGGTAGATGTCAGATCCAAAATATTTGGATTGTAGAAGCTCATTATCGCAAATAAGTTTTTTTTTTTATATGACCAAACATAATTCAAAACTATCATTGTAAGGTACAGTTCAGCCAAAGGTGAAAAAATCAGTCAAGTTCCACAAAAGAAAGTAAGTCACACAGATTTGAAATGACATGAATAAATGATGACAGGATTTTCATTTTTGGCTGAACTGTCTTCTTAGTCCTTACAAGAATAAATTTCTTTGCAATGCTCAGGTAATGTCTGTAAAAGAAAGATATTTTTGATAAATGCAGCATAAAATGGCTGAAGTTAGTTATTGTGTCTTTAAAGTCATTGTATTCATCAAAGCCGACTACTTCTTTCCCCTTAGCTGATCCCTTGCAGATAGGATCGCACACGTCTGAAGCAGTCATCTCTCTCACCGAGGCGATGCAGTGCCATCTTGTGTAAGAACATGCAGTTCACCCCTTACGTTCAACACAAACTCCACTAAATGTCTAAAACCTGAAATCTCACAATAGGCTGAGAGATGCGGTAACAACAAACATTTGGAGTTTTTTTTGTAGTGCTTTTTTATCTCATCTTGAGACATCAAACATTTTGGGATTTTCCTCTTATCTTGCTCCTATTCTCTTCTCCTGATTCGATACTGCATTATGAGGTTTATATGAAAGAAACACTAGAGCTTCTACATGTTTTGCAGGAATGGTAATAGCTCTGGCTAGGAAATGAGAAGATAAGGAGCGAGCGCATACATTAGTGCTGTGGTTATACGGTGCGTATTTTTGCCTTGTTCTTTCGGAGAGGCGTTTTCCAATCATTATGCTGTAGTGTCTATGCATGGTGATAAATAAGATGTATTGAGTTTCCCTGGAAATCAAGAGAGAGGAAAAAAAACAACTGGAATTAGATCCAGAGTTATCAGGTTCCATTCAACAGGAAACCAGGGAATGTTTCGGCTTGAACATTTTCAACCCTTTCCATCTCCCTCTATCCAGTCCTCTCTCTCTGCCCCGCATCTGCGCCACAGCACCTCTGTAAATCAGGCTTAAGGAGTCACGCCACTGATGGACTCTATCAAAATAATATCACAGGCCTGCACACACTTTTACACAGGATTACGCTCTCTGCCGTACGTTATTCTGCGATGACAGGGCAGTTCACTTACATGAACAGCCTCGTCCTGCCAGAGACAGGTCACATTTACTGCACCCACGTAAATATTTACGTCTTACAACAAATGCACTCTTTGGCAGGGCCCACTATGAAACCAATCCAAACCATCAAAAAAAAAATTAGGAAGAAGTGAAGAATCTCGCCAAGGCGGCGCAGTTTGTTTGCACTCCAAAATCTAGCGGTTTTGTTTTTGCTTCAGATCATGAAAGGAACGACGGCGGCTAGATCATCAACTCAAGGTTAATGTGAAGAGGAGGGTGATACGCAGCTCCAATCTAGGCCCACTCAGCGCTGCTGCCTTTTAATTTCTAGTGTTCATCTTGTTATCTGTAATTGTTAAGGGATGAGAAGACCAAGGCCAGGGCATTGGCTGATAAGCATTTGTGTGACAGCTTTGCAAATTGATGCTTCTGGTCCAGTGCTGAAGGCTGCCGGCTGAGAATTGTGGGTGGGAAAGTGAGCTGCCTGGGCATAAGACAATAAAATTATGAAAATTATCCATTTCATAATGTGTCTTTTAAACATTGACTGATCATATAGCTACAGCGGCGGTGGATGCAATAAGCGGACGGCAGAATGGGGTCTATTTGCCTGGAAACCTAAATGTAAATATAATGAAGAAAGTGTGCACACCGCGAGAGAGGGAGTTTAAAGAACATTGGTTTAAATGTTCTCATTTCATAGCCACTTCAGATTGGCAATAAGCACTACAAGTGATGTTTTATTCATCTACATAAGTGAGAGTCAAGCCAGTCCCCGCTGAAATATTACAAATTATCATTTATATTGCTTCATTTTGGTGGTGGTGGAGAGTGGCTCTCTTTAGATCTAGTGTAGAGGAGACTGGATAGAACGGCTCAGCTGCGGTGGGACAGAGCTGAGGTGGAGCTTTAGAGGTCACAGGGATGACAGCGGGTTGGCATTGAGGAGATCATTGAGAGATGTGTTGGAGTATGAGAACAGCAGAGTATGTTTGTTCATTCATGTACTATATACAAGATACAGTGGCCCCACAAAAACAAAAGAAAAAAAACGAAATGATACTTTAAATATGAACTAAAACTGCCCATAGGTGGCGAGTGAGTCATTAAGTCATTCATCAAGCCTACTGATTCAAACAGCTGATTCATTCAGGAACAAAGCAAGTAACTGTCTTTATGAATGGGCCACTAAATCACTGACTCGCACGATTCATTCAAATAGCTCACCTGAATTATGATGCCGAACTAGAGCAAAACACACAATATTACCAGAACTGTGTCTAAAATGTAACTTGCTTAATATTAGCTATTAAATTAGCTATTATGCTTATTAAAGTGTCGAACAAAACCAGTATCACATTTGCTATTGAGGTGATATTCAGTAAAGTTGTCACTCTTCCTTGTGCTTAACTGTATCATGTTTTAAATATAAAAGACAAAAACTCATACAGGTGAATTTTTCCCAAATATCTTGAATTTTGAGGACATCAAAACTGCATTCTAGGCTATATCGTGATGTGAAAGCTTGCACCGTCAAGGCTTGTTTTTGCAAAGAGACCGAGACATTCTATAATGTCAGTTCACACAATGTTAAAACAACAATTCTGATATTATCGTAGACAACAAATATTACACACCCCACTTTAGTCAAAAAGTTTGAATTTTATTGTATTGGATAATATCAGACCAAGCAGCATCTGCAAACAAATGACGCTAGAGCTTTTCTCAAAAATAACTTAACTTTTCACTGATCTTGGTGTCTTTTTTTATCGACGTATGAAGTTGTCCTAGCAGAATAACCACTGGTGTAGTTTGTCATATGACCATATTCCACAATTAGAAAAGTGTCCAAGACCATGTATTCATTTTGAACAGTACATCTATTGCTTTATTAAAAACTCTGCTTGTGCTGTATTTATACATCTTTAATTGTAGTTTAAATGTGCAAACACTTTTTGGGGCCACTGCATGAGAGTATCCTCAGCTATTAGAGCCTTAGAGCATATCACAACACCACCTGATACCACCACACAGGAAAGCCACTGAACTAAAATGTAGTCTTTTCACACATTTCTTTCAATTGAACTTACCGCATCGAAAAGGTTAAGCCAAAGCCGACCTACTAAGCCCAAAACTCTCAACAGCAATCTTACTCGCGTCCACCAATGCAAACATCACTCATCCCGCATCTGCATCCAGTCATTTAACGAAACCTCTCAATGTGGTCCTCCAGCACGCAATATGCACAACTAAACAACAACATGAGTGCAACGCACTTCAGACTAAATTAGTCGCTTCCCTTTTCCATTGAGCGAGGCAGGGGAAAACAAATGACAGAAGCCCAGGATGTTGTGCTCCTATTGAAACAGGACTATGATTATAGATTTTATCCAGAGGATAAAAACAAGACAGCAAGCCGTGATCACTGTGTGCAGCCAGGATATACATCACAGAACAAAGTTGTCCTGCTGAAAACATGCATTTGCTATGGCTGCAAAAAAGAGAGGCAAAGTAAAGCATGTGGGTTAAATAAAGGTTTTTGCTGCCAGAGGGGACAGGGTGGTAGCAGTGATATATATCACCCAGCAGATATTTAGCCTCCGAGCCTCCTGGGACGGGGAATCTGTGACTCTGCATGGGCGGTGAGTCCTGTTTGATGGACAGTGCTGTGACAGGCGGTGTCACACAAGCAGTGTGTGGCGGGTGTGGGCTGGGCAGGAGGTGATAAACTCTGTCACTTTTCCCAACTTCCAAAGCTGATGAGAAAGGCATCTACAGCTGTCCAGCCATTACCATTTCAGAGTCTCCACCTGCAATGAGCTTATGATAACCAACAGCTGGTTAGCCTGATAAACCAGCATCTCCTCTAGCCATAAAAGCAATTCTGAACATTGCTTTGCGGTTGATATATAGCAAATCTGAACACAGCGCTTGGGCAGTGTGTGCATGTCTGTGTGTCTCTCTGTTTGTGTGTGTGTGTGTTTGTTTTAGGCAATGGTGGGGGGTGTCTCTGCAACAGTAAAAGGTCATGGGTAATAGTTTTGAATGTGTGGAGGACTCCAGCAAATCCGGATGTGTCGTGCTGAGCTGATGGCCCTGTCACTGTGCCATGAATAGACCTACCCCTCCCACAAACCACACACACATTTCCATTTAAGAACAGGATAAGAATAAGCAGGGGAAAGAGATTGAGACTGACAAAACAACAAAGGAATTAATGAACAAACAAAGGCAAGAAAAAGGGATGAGAGGAATGAAAGAGTGAACAAAGGAAACAAGCATGAGAGGAAGGAGAGAGTGAATGAAGGCAGGAAGGAGCATGAGAGGAAGGAAAGACTGAACAAATGAATGAAGAAAGGAAGGATGAGTGTGAATAAGTATACAAATAAAAGAGAACAAATACAAGGAGAAAGGAAGGAAGGATAGGAGAAAGGAAAAGTGAAAGCATTAAGAAAGGAGCAAAGGAGAAGCATAACAGAAAGGAAGAAAGGAAAATGGATGGATGAGTAGAAGGCAAGAGTGAACAAAGGAAATAAGACAGGAGGGAATAAGAGAAGGAAGAAAAGAGTGAATGAATAAAGAATGGGAGGAAGGGAAAAAAGTGAAAAAAAATTAAAGAAATAAAGAAAGGATGGGAGGAAGGAAAGAATTAACAGATGAAGGAAGGATGAGAGGAAGAAAAAAGTCAAGGAATAAATGAAGGAAGCAAGGATGAGAGAGAAAAAAGAGTGAAAGAAGGAAGGAAGGAAAGAAGATTAATAAAAGAGTAAACGAAAGCATGAACAAGTGAATGAAGGAAGGGAGAGAGGAAAAAGGAATTAGTAAAGGAAGGATGGATGAGAGGCAGAAAATGGTGAATGGAAGAAGGATGGATAGAAAGAGTGAACAAATTAACAAAGGGAGGGAGGAAGAAGGAGAAGGAGGACAGAATGAACGAATGAAGGATGAGAGGAAGAGAGGAAGAAAGGTGTGGAGGGATGAAGGATGGAAGGATAAAAAAAGGAAAGAGGGAAGGAATGAAGGAAGGAAAACAAAGTGGGTGAAAAGAGTGAATAAAAAGAAGGAATGAAGGAAAGGATGGAATGATGACAGAAAGGCAAGAGTCTGAACAAATTAAGAGAAAGATGGAAAGAAAGAAGAAAGAATTGATAAGTAGAGAAAGGAGTAAGAAAAGAGTGAACAAATGAACAAAGGAAGTTGGTAAATAAGGATGAGAATAAAAAAAAATAAAAATGAAAAGACAATGAAAGAAGAAAGACAGCCAGAAAGCTCTCTATGTCCCACTGAATGTGAGTGGAGTAACTCACGCTGGATTGTGGCTGCAGGATTCAGTATCCAGGGATTCAGCCATGATGCAAAAAGCTCTCGTCCAATTAGAGCACAGCCCTGTAGCATCCAGAGCACATGCAGGGCAGCTCTGCCCGGACCACCTCTCTCTGTGTCTGTGTCTTCATCTCCCTCGCTCTCTTTTATCAGCAGCCATTTTCTTCCATCATCACTGCCGTGGAGTTTCAGGTGATGTGATGGGGCAAAGAAGCAGCATTCTGTTGTCTATGTCCTGTTCCACATGTATTATTGCCCTTTACAAAAACTACAGAACAGACCCAAGCCCTATGAAATATTTCAAAAGAGAATAGAAATAATGTTATGATAACATACAAAGCATATAATGTGGATTTCTGTCATAGTTCAATATTTTTATATTACAGCTCACTTTTTTTTTTTTTTTTCCTTTCCTTCGTTGTCTTTTTGCCTGTCCTCAGTTGTCTTTGACACAGTGAGTAACACACATCAAAGAACGTGTGCAGAACTTCAAGTCAATATGCTGTTTGTCACAGGCTTATTATTTTCCTTCAGCTCTGGGCTCTGTGGAACTCCGCCGTTTTCATCATCATTTTAACTCGTGACATTGTTTTCATTTAGATTTTAAAAAAATGTTTTTTTTCAATTTCAATTTCAAATTGAAGCTAACTGTGAAGCTCCATTAGAGTGATTCATTCTTAATTAAGCTGAGGACAATTTTTCATCAGCACTATTGTAAAATGTTATCAGAGCAGAGTTTGAAAAGACCAGAGAGAAAAGACTTCCAGACTCATTTATTATCTTCATAATAAGTTAGAGCCAAATTAATGTTTGGCCAAAGTCAAAAACAAAAGATTAACAGCAAAAATGTCTGTGGTTACTATGGTTCCATCAATGAAATACATTTAAGATTTGATGGGAAACCTTTTGCTTTTTAATAATTAGTCTCGCTATACAACTAGTATTTTACCACTTACCAGACCATTGGCATTATCTCACCTTCTCTTTTCACTCTCAAACCTCTGACAGCTGTAACGGCTCATATCAAGGTGTTGTTGACCTCCAATGTGTCACTCCCTCTTTCGTTCTCCGCATCTCCCCTTGTCCCTCTCCGTCTCCCCCTCCTCCTCTCTCCCATCCTCTCCTTTTCTTTCTCTCAAACCCTGTTATCTGCCTGCGATCCTCTGCTGATAACAATGTCTTTTATCGCCGGGTTACCTGCACAAAGGGACCTCCGAATTGATCAAATGCCAGGCGGCTGATGAGCCCTCAACAGAGTGCTTTTCCAAATCCCACAGGGCCAGAGGGGAGGGCGAACTAGGAGACGGGGACATGGCGTGCATGGAAAACACAACTCCAGCAGCTCGCCGGACGCCCAAAGCCATTAAAACGCATCATAAACACAAAAACACCCCGCTTCTACTGTCATTCTCTCTAGATATACCCCCATTAGAAGGCCTTTCCGGCTGCCTGCTGCGAAGCCTTTCTGTAATTCAGAGAGGAAAACTCCCCCGCACAGGCAGAGTGAAAGATAGAAAACAAAGAGTTGTAATAGAACATGCTATTAATTTCAAATCTACATATATCAAAGAGCATAATAGTAGAGCCCAATGATTTCCACAATGTGGAAAATGGAATCATGGAATTCAGTCATAAAAATGGAATCTCCTGTAAAACACAGAATGTCACAATTTCGCTTTTTTTTTTTTTGCTTGACGCTCGGTGTTTTTAGTGTCTTCCACCTCACTACCACATGAACTTCACCATTTCATTCAATAAAAACTAACTTCATATGCTATCCACAGAAATTCAAAATGTCTTCACGATAAACCATCAAAATAAAAGTTCAGTTTAACTTGAAGAAATTGTGACAGACATATACTACTATTGTAATGTAGAATGATTTCTCAAAGTAATAATAATAATATTAAAACTTTTTTAAAGGAATATGTTCCCTTTCAGTCAGTCACGTTCGACGTTACGTCAGTCGTGACTGACGAATTGGGATCTCGCCCGAGAGCCC
>NW_015549707.1:366490-375510 GCF_001515605.1 Sinocyclocheilus anshuiensis
GCGACCTCCCCTGGGCGCTTCAGCGCTCTCTCTAAAAGAGTGTTTTTCCTTTCTAAAAGAGCAAATTCTAAAAGAGCTCCAGGAGCGACGGGCGTCTTTTTAAAGATGGCTTCCCGCTCGTGCGTTTCTGGATGTGGTCGTTTCCTGGCTTCATCTGACAGTCACGATCGCTGTATCTCGTGCTTGGGCTTTCAGCACGCTGAAGCAGCGCTCGTGGATGAGTCATGTTCTCAGTGCGGGAACATGACCATCGCGATGTTGCGGTCTAGATACCTCCTCATTAAACGGGGATTGGCTTGTTTAGTTAACACTCGAAGGTGATTGGGCTCTCGGGCGAGATCCCAATTTGTCAGTCACGACTGACGTAACGTCTCCGTTCCCTCCTTCAGGGAACGAGGGTTACACAAGTAACCGAGACATTTCTTCCATATTTTACTTTTAACAGTAAACCATAAATACAAGAAAATTAAAAGAGAGCAAAGAATTTCTGGTAAAAAAAATAAAAAATAATAAATAATTACAAATAAAATAAATGATATAAATACAATAAAACAGAATCAAAGAAAAAGAAAACATGGAATTAATGAAAAATACATTGGAAATTGGAAAAAAAAAAAACATTTCAAAGGGACTTAAAAATAAAAATTTTTGTTAAACTTTTAATAAACTGTTGTTGAATTGTATACGTTTCATGATTTCAATTAATTAGACATGCTTTTTAATTACTGAAATTCTTTCTAAACAGCATTTTAAGAATAATTTACAATCTAAACAGAATCCAGAAAGAAAAAATAAACGGGAAAACAACAGAATCCAAAAACATTAAAATGACCAAAAAAAAAGGAATAAAAATAAAAAAAGAATTTCGTGGAAATGGATCTCATAGGGCCCTCTAATAGCACAGAGAGAGAGAGGAGGGAATGTCATCCCTACACTATGCAGAAACAGGCTTGGGATGGATCAGACTGGCTTTGATATACCGGCACAATCCATCAATCCTCCCCCTTGTTTATGGGTGCATTTGTGTTCACTTTTCCATTCTTCTTTTCTGTTCGCTGGGTGTTCGTATATGCGAAGCATTTTGCCGTGTATATGTGCAACTCAACATACAGTGCTTGTTTGGATCTGCCTATGCACCTGAGACTAAATATGCCAGGTTTTATTTGGACTAGGATGCGTGTTTCTGTTCAAAACGCACCCCCTCACCTATATGCATACACACAAACATGCACAGCTGGGCACAAACACTGCCAGTGAGATGTCTTTGACAAATTAAACCCCTCCGCCTCACCTGTCATCACACTAGTCAGCAGGGAATGAGAAGGCTTGTGTGTCTCTGGATGAAGCAACATCCTCATCTCTGGGTTCAGTCCTCCTGCACGGCTTTGGCCCGTGTTGTACACTGACCCTCTCACAGCACAGACATAAATAACCCATGCTGGGTGAGAGGACTGCAGTGGCCACAGACGCTCTCGGGTATTCAGGCAGCAGACACTCTGCGGCAATATCCAGCACTTCCAAGCTAAAAGCGGGGCTGAAAATAAGCTGAGTAGCGCTTTGGGTTTAATGTTCTGTTCTGAAGAGGAGCAGGGAGAACAGAGCTGCATTATCATCCCTCATCTTTAAAAGCTTATATTCAGATTTCTGAAAAAGGGCTCTATTATAATAGACTAAAATAGCAGTGGATTCTCGACACTACAGAACATCATTGTCCTAATCAGGATTTTGGCTGGTTTCCCTGTAAAATGAACTATCATTAAAACAAGATACATTTACTTGACAAGCAATAGTGTGTAATATAGTAAGACTTGTTTTCACAGAATATCTCTTGACTTAAGTGTGTTTTTTCTCCTATCCTGCTGGCAAATTATTTTCTCACTTTAAGCATAAATCTCATTAAATGTAGTTAGATTCTTGCTTTTAAAAGTGGGGCAAGAAAAAGGCTTTGGATCATCATTTACTCATCCACACATTGTTCCAAACACTTTCTTTCTTCCCCACAACACAAAAGGAGATGTTTAGCAGGATGTTCACACTGCTCTTTCATTCGTTTAAAGAAAAAAAAAAAACACTGTCAAACTTAGTTTTTTTTTTTTTACCAATAAAATTTGTAAAAACAGTAGCTTAGTGTGCAAAGACCCAAAAGTCATTGTTCAATGAAAATCGTCCCCTCCACTGTAGCTCTCAAATCTCATTTGTGCACTTTCAGATTTTAACTTTTGTGCATTTGGTGTATTTTTGGCATAAAGACAAATACAGTAAAGCAAATAAGATTAGTGAACAACAACTTTAATTTCAGTAATTTGTTCATTGAGAGCATTCATCTGTTTATTGAAAAAAAACAATTTGAGGGTGAGTAAAATTATGACTTTTTTTGGTTTTGTTTGTTTTGTTTTGTTGTTTCTAAATAAACCTATATAGCCTTTATGGAGTTTTAAAAAGTGACGTGACGTGGCCAAGTATGGTGACCCATACTTGGAATTAGTGCTCTGCATTTACCCATCCAAAGTGCACACACACAGCAGTGAACACACACAAACCGTGAACACACACCCGGAGCAGTGGGCAGCCATTTTATGCTGCGGCGCCCGGGGAGCAGTTGGGGGTTCCGTTCCTTGCTCAGGGGCACCTCAGTCGTGGTATTGAAGGTGGGAGAGAGTGCTGTACATTCACTCCCCCCACCTACAATCCCTGCCGGTACGAGACTCGAAACCACAACCTTTGGGTTATGAGTCCGACTCTCTAACCATTAGGCCACGACTTCCCACGTTTTGCTTCTCAGTTAAATTTAAACTAGGGCTGCACGATTAATCGAATGCGATTGTCATGCGCATTTTGTAAGTAAAGCCGGTTTTACAGTATGCACTCGAGGAGAGAAGTCCTCTCTATTGAGTTCCGGCTCCAGCCTGGAACAGTGGGAAGGTATTAAGGAGTCAAAACAACTGTCTCTGTTTCTCCTCTTGTTGCGTCTGTGGTGGAACTAATCGTTGCATCCTGCTGCTCTCCAAAACTACACTTCACAGCCTTTTGTCTGAGGGTTGGTCTGGTAATCACTTCTCCACCAGCATGCTACGCTCTGGACTAATTAGGCCCCCAACCCCCCGAATGGGTTCCGGCGAAACGATTCTTTAAATCTCCACTAACTGATGTGATGCCAGGGATGTGAACAGGTAGACGGGGGGCTCTTAGGGGGGGACCTGGCAGACTGCAGAGAGGAGAGTAAACTTCCCACAGCAAGGGCTTATGGGACTCCACTCATCCCCCTCTCCACCCCCGTTTGTGGATCCCAAATGAGAATGTGAGCCTCCCAGAGCAAAACAGACCTTATTGGCGCTGGAGAATGTTAATGATTGTTTATTCTCTCTTTGAGAAGGTGATGGAGGGGGGTGGGGGCTGGAGAGGTGATTGATTTGCTTCATTTGCCGTGATATCTATTGTAATTGTTACCGTGTTTGACAGCTGTGCCTTGGGCTTTGGGCACATGCCGAGAAGGAGAGTGCGCTTGTGGCTCTCGCTGTCGCTCCCCTTAATAATGGAGTGATTTGTAAATATGATTTATTTATTCGAAAGTTATTAGAGGTGCACACGCTTTATTTGTTTTGTGTTTCACAGCGTCACGCAAAGGCTCCCCGAGCCCATCAGGAGCGTGGCTTGGCTTTCAGTGACAGCTTGTTTTGTGCTTTAATAACGACAACGGATAGCAACGCTGCCACAACTCACCACTTTCATGCTCACTTTACCAGAGGCGACGAGTTAAAAAAAAAGAAAGAAAGAACGAACGAATGAACGAACGAACGCGACTTAAGTGTGAGCTGTAACTGTCATCGACACTCCCCTGTCTCCTGCTGACAAATTTGACAGCTCTGAAGCAAAACAGTTCCAGGTAGCTGAGATAGTAGCGTTATCTTTGGAGATGGCAGGCCAGTTTTGAGTTATACCTGCCTGTCACTTGTCTTTTAGAGGGATCTTCAGAGACAGCGGTGTAAAAATAGCTCGCCTTTAGAGTGCTGAACACCATCTCATCCAGTCAATTTCTATTAGTTTTTTTTAGACCAACTATGCACAATGTCAGTTCCACCAAACAGACACTTAAACAAAGATGCACAACAGTTGCCACCAACTAAAGTAATGGAAGTGTGACAGCTCCTTTATACATACTGAAAATTGAAAACTGTGATATCCCATATACATTTCACAAATGTTTAAAACTCTGCTGAAGCTTTGTATCATGTGCAGTAACACTAAAGTGTACTAAAAGTATCTGGGCTGTGAAAAATAATATTTTGTTCACAAAAGTGAGAAGTCTGACCTTGCTGGATTTCTCTCTATTTTAATGCCTCAATGTCATTTTTCATTGCTTTCTGGATGGAAAATATGTCAATGACCCATCTTTCAATGTACTTAAAAATTGAAGAGAAAAAAAATCAATTCATAGATAAAATTAATGACTTTGAGGAGTGACAAAGATTTTTTTCTTTTTTTTCCAAAAACTTAAGAGTACTTTGGCATAATCTTTTATTACCAATCTTTAGCAAAAATGCTGCACTGGTAATTAATATTTGGGGGGGAGGGGGACTTGTCTGTTATGACAAACAAAATTCATGTGGTGCAGCCAACACACATGCAACATGCACAAGGTCAAGGTTATGAGGTCATTAAATAATCTTGTAAGCATAATGATATTTATAATTTAATAATTAGTGATGTGTGTAAGAATAATACTTTGTACCTCAAAAAATATTTTTGAAAACATTTAAATGTGTACACTCGCATGTTCTCAATGTTTTGAAGGATTTTTTTTTTTTTACTTGGTTACACCACAATACATTTTTTAGTATAATAAAATGTTAAATTTTTATTTCCATTAATATAAAAATCTCTTAAATCAGCAAGATTTTTCTTTATTGTGGACACTCTTTTGTTTCATTGACCCAACTCCATAAAAGTATTCAAATGAAACAATTCGAATGTAATTAATGCGTCTTAACAAAATTGGTGGTCAAATAGGAATACATCAGTCCACAGATCATTTATCAGAAAAGAAAGCCATACACACTGCATCTACACATCCTCCTTAAATGCTCCTGCGATCACTTCTTCATCCTTGAAGGAATCTAATTCTGGTTCCTGTCCTCAGAGAAGAAGCCTGCAGCTCAACAGCAGGTAAGCACCTCCCTCTACTGGAGTCAAGCTGAACAGTGCTGCTTCACTTCCTGCTTCCACTCGAACGTCCCCGTTCTAAAGGGACGGCTGGCATTCTTCACGCGTACTATGAAATATGCAGCAGCCACTCAAGCAGAAAGGGCTTCACTGACCTGTGCCATGTGCTTCATACCGACGCACAGGTGGCAATAGCTGAGGTGACGTGTTCCCTCCCACTGTTTGTATTACTATGTAAAATAAATCGATGTCCTCCAACACACAGCATCTCAGGGGAGCCGAGAAGAGCGAAGAGGGTCGGTCGGTAGGTATGTGTATGTGTGCATGCGTGCAGGTACGAGGCTGTTTTACAATATCAGGCACATCAGCGCCTTGAAATACACTGACAAGAAATGGATCTGCTTTTGGCAGTAAATTGATTAATTCTGGAGTGTCAAAAGGAAGGACTTCACATTGCCTGTGGTCTTTAAGGTAATACACCACGACGGTTTAAGAGTCATGAAATGCATCGCAATAGCCTTGAAGTGGAGAGGTTCAAGTGGAGGAGAGAGAGAAAGAGAATGGGGGACAGAACGCTTCTCTCGTCGTGTGCTAGCGTCTTTTTCTCTGCGCCAAGGTCAGCGAGGCTGAAGAGGAGGCAGCGGCTGTCTGCCGCTACAGGAATTGTAATCAATTCTTACATTTCAAGGGGAGCAAAATCTGAACAAGTCGCTCAAAGGAAGATAGATGAGAGAGCACAGCCACAAACACACAGATCAATAATATTCATAGCACACAGAAAAAATAAAAAAAAAATTACAATTTTAATCAATGATCTGTGGAGGAGATGTACAGAGACATGCTGCAGTAAATTTGCCCTTAACCATTGTGAAATGCATAAGCATTCAGAAAAGCCGGGGAAGAGGCTGTTTGTGGGCTTCTCTTTTTGAAGTGCCAACATTGCACTTCCATGACTCCACTATTTATCCGTCTATGTGTTTGGGAAGTGAAAGTAAGGGAACATAAGGAGGAATACATTGGGACTTTGTACAATCTCAACGAGATGTGCAGACTTCCAATTAGAAGCTAATAAGATAAATAATAACTGTAATTGTGTTCTATCATGCTGTGTCTGAGCATCTCTGACTGGATTTTCGCAATGGGATATGGGGCAAAAGAGCAAAGCTGAAAGGACATTTTAGAAATAGTAATTCTCATTTCAGTCAGCATGACGGGCTACATCTTCTGATCCCAGTGCTTTCTAAGTTTGATAAGGTGAGAATACAATCTCAGTGCCACAAAACATCTAGCTCCTTTATCCCTGTCTGTGCAAATTATGTGAAAATGTGCAGTTGTTGAAATGTATCCCAATTTTCCCCCCAAAAGCCTGTAAAATGTGGGTGGCATTCCACAAATCTCTCCTATAGATATTCTGACAGGGCTTTAATGCCACCAGTAAAACTTTTCAAAGTCGCAGAGCTTCCATGAGGGGGTCGGGGGTCTTCCGCTCAGCTGGAGAGGCAGCCACACAAAGGTGGAGCGAGCCGCTATCAGTCCCTTTGAGATGATAATCTGCGAGATCGCTCTTGCAGCGACAAACGGGGCCACGGAGACTGCCATCTTTACATTACTGAGAAAAGGCCAATGCCGACTGACAGCTACAAATGAGCCCCACTCCTGAGCCTAGACACAATCACAGCCATCTAAACCCACACTGACGTTTTAATCCTCCCGAAATAACCTACGCTGAAATTCTCCCACAGAGGCAATGAGAAAGGGTGTGTGTGTGTGTGTACGCGTGTGTAAAAAAGCAAGAAATGGGAAGAGAAGTGCAGACATGGAGAAGGATGCGTGTGTGAATAAGGTTTCTGTATGAATGCAACTGTGATTCTAGATCAGTTTACACTTAACAAGGGAGTCCAATATGTTGAATATTATGAAGTGAGTAATTTTATTTCATAATGACATGCATCACAATAGTTAATATTTCTGGGAACAAGATTGGAAAGAAACAACAGAAAAACAAAGTACACTTGAATGTTATTTGGCCCTAAATATAGATTACACAACTGCAGAATATTGGAGTACAGTGAAAGACTGTAAATTAAGAAGACAAATGACGAGGTACAGACTGAGCAATCATACTCTTACTATAGAGACGGGCAGATATCGACAGCACTGGCTGCCCAAAGAGAGCCGCATCTGCCCATACTGTACCCATGGGGAAGTGGAGACAGAGCAACACTTCCTCACCAGCTGCTATAACTATCAAGACATTAGAAAGAAATGTTATCCCAAATTTGAAACTAGGGATGCACCGAAATGAAAATTCTTGGCCGAAGTCGAACAAAATTAAACACTGGGCCGAAGTTCCGAATACGGTTTTTCGAGTTTTTTTCCCCATGCATTTTGCCAATTTTTTTTTTCACCATTGCATAAATTAAAAAGCCAAAATGTGCTTTTTACTGTTGTCTTGCTTTTCAAAAAAAATAAAAAATCAATTTCAAAACAACAATTAAAAAATATTTAACACTGAACATTTTTAACATTCTAGCAGACACTATACCAACAAAGCACAATTTAACTTAAAATGAATAAGTTAGTAAAATAATAATTTTTGGCCATCAAGAATTCTTTTAAAACATTAGAAAATATTACAGATCCTAATTTGAACACTATGTGTGAATTTTATAATAAATGTATTAAAACAGAGCTGTTGTAATGATTATTATCATTATTATTGTCTTACTTTTTATTGTATTTTACAGAACAACAGTAAAATTAGTTTAATTCTTGCTTTTTCTCAACTTTTATTTTGGCGGAAACACAGGAAGACCTCAATGCTTATTTTTGTTAACAACAGATTTATAAACGAGTCTCATTACGAATACGTCGTACCTATCGCATTGTCACATGCCTTGTAAAAATTCATAAAAATGTGACTGAGCAACTGACGACTGATTTTCCTCGCGCTTTGGACTTTGAACCCTGGTTAACAAGCAGATCTGCTGCGAGTTCGTGCAGCGCTGTCAGAATACAAGCAATGCGCGTGTGTATTAGAAAACATAACGTTCTGCAGTTTATTTACTAATTGTTTAAGGCCATTTCGCGATTTCAATCATCATACAGTAACCAGCAACAATCACCCCTTCCACTTCTCATTGAAGACATGCGATGCAGTCCTAAACAGTCTCTCGCTGTCGGTGCCTGTAATGATTTTTGCGTCTTTCTCCGACAGTTTAAATGTTAAATGCTTGCTGACTAGGGATGGGCGTATCGATCCGAAGTATCGATATATCGATACTGATCGAAAAGTGAAAAGTATATCGATACTCAAACAATAAATATCGATACTAAGGTGTGTTTTATTTACCAGTGATTTTGTTTATTTAACAAAAAAATAATGCATTGAATTGGACGAATAACCTATGTTAGTAAATAATTGTGTACGATAGAACTATTTTCATGCTCATCTGAACACACGCAAATGTTGCAAGACAGAACCAATCCATCACTGAGAGCGTTCACTCACTTCTGACAGTGCATTCAAACAGGGCTGCGTTTCCCAAAAGTATCATAAGAAAGCATTAAAGCTAAAGTGACCGTAGTTCAACTAGTTCAACTGTAGATTCCAATCATGTGTAAACAAAAAACATATTTGAACCATGTGTAAACAAAAATATAAAAAATATAACCACAATTAATGCGTATTGAATGTTAAAATGCATTTTAAACAAAGTTAAGTGGTTATCATTACCCATTTTACTCTTAGTAATTTAATAAATTTCATAATTTAAGTTTAGTTCAGAAGTATCGTATCAGTATCGATATCGACGATACTGCCTTGAAAAATATCGGTATCGTATCGAAAACAAAATAAG
>NW_015549707.1:377265-377505 GCF_001515605.1 Sinocyclocheilus anshuiensis
ATCGAAAAGTATCGAAAGTATCGATACTCAAACAATAAATATCGATACTAAGGTGTGTTTTATTTACCAGTGATTTTGTTTATTTAACAAAAAAATAATTCATTGAATTGGACGAATAACCTATGTTAGTAAATAAAAAGGTTGCATTTTATGGATGCAACAGCCTGTCGCTGGCAGTCCCTTATGAAAATTAACCATGGTTTTACTAAAGTGACCGTAGTTCAACTGTAGTATTTGTAG
>NW_015549707.1:377845-378625 GCF_001515605.1 Sinocyclocheilus anshuiensis
TCGTATCAGTATCGATATCGACGATACTGCCTTGAAAAATATCGGTATCGTATCGAAAACAAAATAAGTGGTATCGCCCTACTGCTGACGTGTGTGCTGCATAATAAAGAGTGCGCACCTCTCACTCTGCGCTGGTTGCTATTTGATCGCGTCATATCATTGTTCGGTACAATTTATTCGGTCTTTTCGCTATTTTCGGCCGAATAATTTCGGTTGCCGAACATTCGGTGCATGTTAAAGCAAATGTTAAACAAGAAAACACAACTTCAATATTTATTAGGTGAAAAACAATATTGTATCTTACTAGCTGCAAGATACATTGATGCCTGTCACAAAAAGTGGAGTCAACAAATCAGTGATGTGCCCACAAACACACACACACACACCACACTAAATTTAAAATTGTTCATTGGATTATAGAATTCATAGAATTGATTTGTTCTATTTTATTTAATTATATATACGTGCATTTTTTTTATACATATCTGTTCTAGATTCAATGTAAACACTATGCTTTGGCAATACATTGTAACAATTGTCATGCCAATAAAGGACATATTGAATTGAATTGAATTAAATTGAGAGAGAGCGAGAGAGAGAGAGAGAAAGACAAATTGAGAGTGAGACAGAGAGAGAGAGAGAGAGAGAGAATCTTACCTTACGTCTACATGCTTAATACTTTTTATATATTATTATTATTATTATTTTTCTTTTTCTTTCTGTTAATACATATGTGCACTATTTGTAAGCAGTCCAGCTGCAATTGCTTTGGCAATACAA
>NW_015549707.1:379015-380687 GCF_001515605.1 Sinocyclocheilus anshuiensis
TATATATATATATATATATATATATATATATATATATATATATATATATGCAAATACTCACCAGAACAGGTATTTTGACATAATGTTGTATGTATTTGACCATTCATCCGCAAAAGCTAACTCAAGATAACTCAGTAACTCAATTTCCTACTTGCAAACACCAAGCCTCATGTCAGACAGCACGTTAAGCCCTGTGCCCCTAATACGTTACCAAAACTGTTTATAGTACAAGAGTAAACACAAATGTCCATAAAATCAAATCAAAAACTGATAATATGCAAAGCACCATGCACCTCAACTGACGCCACAAGCAACAAGCAGGTCAAAGCTGCGCGTGCACAACTCTACATGATTATTAGTCACAAATGACTAAATGTAAACAGCCAAGCAAAATTGCACGTGGACGAGTTCTCACTATTTACACTCGATTTCTCACGCCCAAAGGCAAATAAAGTGTAAAACACATACCTTTAAAGTTTCATGACTTCCGTGATGCTTCATTTTTTCTACAAAAAAAGCTGATGTGATGTATCAAATAATATCGGATTCCAAACTTTCACAACCTGTCTCTCCAATTTCCGTCCATATTTGATTATTAATATGCATGAATAGTGATCCAATGAGATTGCCGTATGGGCGGGGCAACCTGACGCGACGACATAGATTATTTTTTTATTATTTATTTATTTGGACAAAAAGTGACAGATGAATTTATGCGATGACACAGAAGACTCTGTCAAACAACAAAACATACGAGAAGTGAAACCTTTTAAAAGTTTATATTTTGTTTGTTTCCTTAACAATACACAATTATATGGATCGTTGCAGTTTTTCATTTGTGTTCAGTATTTTCTCTGCTGTCCTGTGATCAGAACTGACCTGTGACCCACCTGTTGTGAATGACTAGCCTATTCTATAGGATCCCTCACATGTGCATTCACCCTTTGAGTCAGGGTGCGAGCTATGGGGGAGCTAAGGGGAGCTCGGCTCCCCTTAATAAGACATGGGCTCCCCTGAAAACGTGATATAGTTTTTTTTCATGCCAATAAAGCACACTTAAATTGAAATTGAAAAAAATTGATTGCTGCAGCACCAAAATATTAGTCACCAGTTAAAACTGTAACATTCTGATACTGCAGCAAACAAAAATAATAGCCCAAATCTTTCTTCTTTTATTGCAGACATGGAGAAGGATGCTTGTGTGAATAAGGTTTCTGTATGAATGCAATTGTGATTCTAGATCAGTTTACACTTAACAAGGGAGTCCAATATGTTGGATATTATGAAAGGAGTAATTTTATTACATAACAATGACACGCATCACAATAGTTAATATTTCTGGGAACAAGTTTGCTGCAACACCAAAATATTACCAGTTAAAACTGTAACATTGTGATACCGCAGCAAACAAAAATAATAGCCCAAATCTTTTTATTTCATTGTTTGATTAGAACACAGAAAGCAGCAGGTATTTAATATGAGGCCGCTGTCACTCTACCTAGGCTAATGCATAGATCCCATACACTGACACACAACCGATTTTTCCCAATTGTTTACATCCACTTACGGCATGACGGTGTATATACAGTATATATACATATATATATATACAGTATATATATATATATATATATATATATCTCAGTGTTTTTTAAAAAATAACATATTTTTA
>NW_015549707.1:380750-428232 GCF_001515605.1 Sinocyclocheilus anshuiensis
AATTTTTCAAAAACACTTTAGAAAACTGATTCGGGCCGAATAGCAAAACAAACTTGTAGCCAATCAGCAATAAGGGTCGTGTCTACTCGTGATGTGGAGGAGAGAGCTTTCAGTGCATGGGACGTACATTAGCCGAGCCGAGCGACAGAAAGACAGAGATGGCGGATAAAAAAACAAAAGAGGAAAACGTCTGCGGAACGCTAAGGCAAGAAGTAGGACCCGTGTAAATATCGGATCAGCTTTCCAGCGCTGGAGAGAACTCAAGGAGCGATGCCCTTGATGAGCCCATTAGTCACTGGAGCATGTTAGGATCCGGTCATGTATCCTTTGAGGGGTTTGTGGAGTTCTTGGCACGTTCCCCAACTAAGGGGGCTGCAGTGCCTCCCGTGATGGCCGACAAGGCTGCAGCGCCCCCGAAGGGGGCCAAGGAGGCTGCAGCGCTTCCGGCGGCAGCCGATGAGGCTGCAGCGCCCCCGAAGGTGACGGTGTCCGCTCACGGTTCCCCCGAGGCGGCGGTGTCCGCTTACAGTTCCCCTGAAGCGGCAGTCCACGGGGCATCAGAGGCCTCGTCTGTCGCACCCAGTACCTCACGCCCGTTCCTGGAGCATCCCAGGCTGATACGCAGCATGCAGGAATCCCCACTGATGTCAGTGCGAGTGGCGTGGTCAGCTCGCAAGGCTCCCGAGGCGTCGGGGCCCGCTGAGGTTCCCTCCGAGGCGGCGGGGCTCGCTTCTGGCCTTTCCGAAGCGGCGGAGCCCGCTGATGATCCCTCCGCCCGGCTCCCTCCTTGAGGCAGGCTCCGCTCTTGCTGCCTGCCAAGCTGCCGGCCCCGCCCTGGCCTCCTGCCCTGCCGGTCCCGCCCTGGCACCCTGGTTTACCTCTATCTCCAGGCCCTCTTCCACTACACGTGCCTGGCCCACCATCCCTCCCCCTGATCCACCTCCGTTCCGCCTCCCTCCGGGATTTCTTTTGGTGGAGCGTCTGGAATCCGCTCCTCCATATACTTTATTTTAATGAGAATTATAATAATAAGAACTCCGATAAACCGTATATTGCCGTAGTCGTGCGTTTATTAGTCACGTTGAATCAATGAAAGCAGTTGAATCTTCTGTTTATTCAGCTGCAGCGATAGGCATTTCCTGGATTACTTCTTCGGGGCATATTTGGAGTTTCAGCGCGAGAGCGCCCTCTGGCCTTCGGATGGAGATTTACTGCTGATCACAGAACTGTGCTTCACTGAAAGATACGCATGACAATCGCACCTTCTGTCGAATCGCGATCTCGATTCCATTTCGATTTATCGTGCAGCCCTAGTTCGAACACTGCTTTGAGTGATCTATTGTCCGCAGGGGCACAGAGTGAATGCTGGATGATATCCTTTAGCTGATGATTGGAGATATGTCTGGAAGAGATGACAGCTCTCACTTCATCTGAGAACTGGAAAAGAGTGAAAGAGAGAGTGTTCATGGCCAGTGTCCTCTTAAGATGTGATTAGAAAGCCTGTCAGAAGGAGGGGTACTTTAAAGAAGCATCATACTGCCAGAGCTGAAGTGACACAGTGAATTCTAGAGAGTGAAGAGACTGTGTGCATATTTGTGTGCGCAGGCAAGGAGAGAGAGAAACAGAGAGTTTGCACCATGCACAAGAGGATATAGAAATGCCACAGACGTGCTTGGTATTCAGTCTTCATAATCAGTGTCTGTGCATCCAGTGACACGGATGAAGAATTGCTCCTTTCTTTTACGAGTCTCTCGATGCTGTCAGAAATGATCACAAATAATTGTACACACAGGAAATTAAGAAATATGACACAAATGACAAATGCGTGCATATTATGAGGAGGAAAAGATATTCAAGAGTGTCGAGGGAGGACTTAAGCAAACTCATTGTGATTTACTAGGGCATTTAGTAAATGCAGGAACATTTTGCCTGGAACACAAAGAGAAAAGGGAGGAATATGAATGTTTTGGGTATTTAATGTTACAACTGGTTGGGAAACATTGCTATTTGTATCAGAGGGTTTTTTCATGTGTTTATAGCTTATTATATTATTATGTCTGTCCCTTAGTGGCACATTTTAAATAACATTTTATATTTGCACAGAGAACAAGCCTGTTTTCCTTGTCGATAATATGCTAGGGAGTATTTTGTTTAAAATCCACTTTGCTTCTGGCTTGATGTTCATAGTAATTTGTTGTGATGACAGCATATCATTTTTCATTCTTTAAATATTGCAGCATTTTCATCATTCAGAGGCTTCCTGTACTCATCTCAATCTCTCCGAGCACTAGTGGAAAAAGCATCACTAGAGGAATACAGTAAATCAAATACTTTTTATTATAAAACTTTCAGTGAAAATATTAAATATCACACTTGCAGTGTGCTATTATACAGAAAGCTCCTCTCCAGACAACACTGTAGCCCAGGAACTATTTTTGACATAATAAATTACACCCTTTTTCAATTCAGACAGTGATGAAAGATATTTGTACAACATACGTAACATCACAACAAGGCTAAACGATGTATTTTTCTATTTGTTCGTGATTAGGAACACTTTTAATGTCAAATAATGAACAAATGAAACACACTGTGAGACCAAGAGTTCACTAATGGAGATCCAGAAGTTATACAACTAATAAACGAAAGTACTGTTTAAAATGGCTCAGGAAAAAAGGACAGAGCACCCTGCAGTGCAACATCTACTTTTAAAAATGACCTTTTGCACTTATTAGTGTATGCAAATATCCCTTCAAGGGGTTGGGGACTGTTAATGAAGTGTTTGGAAGGAAATGAGCACAGAATGAGTGCTTCTGCTACACCTCATGTGCCATCTGCTCCAATGTTTATTGTCAGAGCAGGACCATCATACCTGAACCCTGGGAAAGTATTACTAAGGTGAGACTCCACTCTTCGGTTAAGCACAAAATAGTGGCCCAACAACTGCAGCAAGCAGAAAGAGATGAAGAGCACTAACAAAGTAACCTGAGATGAGGTCCCAAGTCCTGAGAGGCTTGGGTTTGTTAGCTTCTCTTCCTCCTGAACATGACACTCACTCCTGCACACTAATTGGTCCCTACAAAGTGACTGAGAGCAACCTACTCTACTCTCTCTGACACACATCTGGGACGAGCTCATCCCTCTCGCACACCGCATGAGACAGCGCTGCATGAACCGCAGACAAATTTCACACACATACTGGCAGTCATACACAAACTTAGTTCATCCGCCAATGGACCCACTATATATTTCAACAGAAGCACTGATCTTCATTAATGATAAATCCATCTTGTCTGCTTTAGTCTTCTGTGGCGATCAGACGGGATTGTGACTCAACCTTACAGGTTACACGTTTCACAGAGAAAACTGATGCATGTTAATGTGTATTAAAATCAGAAGCCTGCATGGTAGAGATGTGGATGCTCTCATGACAGGAGGAAAAGTTGAAGTTAGTTCATATATATACAAGAACAGAGTGTTTTTTATAGTGAACTAATAAAATATGTTTAATTATTTTGTGAAAAAAAAAGATGATGGAATGAGAATGTGCGCTGCACTTCTTATTGCACCAAAAACACTGATTCAGCACATTCACTGATTCAAACTAAAGCAGTCATGTAAAGCAGGCGGTATCAAGGTGTGGTCACATTTACCGTTGTTCAGCAAATTCCAGTCATTTCAATAGGAATCCATGCGATCAAGACTTTTGCTTGAGGAAGAATTATTTTCCCATGCAGATTTTGTAACAGGTTCAAGTTGTGAAACATAGATTTGTTGCGTTGACCAACAAATAAAGTTGCTTGGTTTGAAAGTGACTTCTGTGTGAGCTGTGCTTCATACATCACTACACTACTAACATTAGACAAGGAACAATTTTGATGCAAAATTTCACTAATGTGACCACACCTTTAGACTAAATGATTACAGGCTGAAGAGCTGTTCCCTGTGAAAAGTACTGTTTTTAAAATTAAGATAATAAAATGATGTACAGTTGTTACTGATGTTTGTCTGTGCCCCTGGTTTCCTCTGATTGGCCCACTGTTTTGAAACTGACATCTATGAGCTGTGCCAAACGTTCAACTTCTCTTAACTCGACACTTGTCTTAAAAAAAAGCACTCACATGCAAGAGGTTAAAAAAGCAGCAAGACACGAAGCAACGGACAACCATCGAGAACATGTATACATAGATGAAATTATTAAAAAGCAGTACAGTGGAACGCTGTGTGAATCATCCCTCAGTTCTGTACAGATCTGCTGGTAAACATAGAGTCTCATGGGTCCGCCTGGAGCTCAAAGACTTGACCGAAATTCTACAGTACTTCAGATGAGCACAGTCACACCAATGTTCATCTGGTGGTCTTCAATGTAGCATACAAATGAACTGATGATGGAAGTCTCTTAATGGCTTTAACCTCTGGTCACGTCTCCAATCATAAAAGAACAAGCAGAGATATTTACAATATAAATGTTCTGCAGATTGGTTATTGAAGAACCACAATTCTAGTTATGATACACCACTGATGAAGCCAGAACCAGGTGTAGTTTTCCAATGTACAGAGTTCCTCGAGTTCCTTGGATACCAGGCTCTCATTATCTCTCAAGACATGGTCCAGTGGAATGCCTCTTTACCACATCTCGCAAATATCAACTTGCTATACTCCATAGTGGTTATCTGTATGACAATGATTTACAGATCTCAGAGTCAGTGAGGAGGCTCATGGGAAGGTCTTCTGCTTTACTGTCTTTTGGCGGAGCAGGACTTGCAGCATTGTTGACCATAGAATTTGTGATTGCAAACACCATGCTGAGGCACCAGATGACACCAGCTGAAGAAGTCGATGCAAGGCTGGTTTTCTGTTAATGGAAAGACACATAATGACTATTATTTATTCTAACCCTTAAAAACAACAGTGCTAACACAAACACTCAGTGTTTTTGTAAGTGCTGTTTACTCTGAATAGAGACATTGTGGGGATGTTGCAAAGCACTTGGAAATACTGCACCGGCATACCGATAAGGACCTGACCTGCGCTCTGAAGGCCCTCACACTCAGTTCTCCCATGAGAATAAGCAATTATACACACACAGACTTCTGTTCTCTGTGGAGGAGAGATCTTTATGTTTTCATTATCATTATAAATAAGCTGTGTACAGTACATGCCGATTATGATTCGTTCATTTAAATGATATTGTTTAATCACACAATGTATTTCAGTTTCTTATTTAAATCATGGCAGACAGTCATTTGACCTACCAATGTGATTCCAAATCAACAAGTAAAAAGTGCATTGTTTTTCCCACTACATAATAAATAAGTGTAAACACCACTGATGTTTATCAAGCTTGATAATTGCATATGATACATATGTAAACAAAGCAACAACAACAATTAACACTGTGGCTGTGGAAAATATACATGCATTTATGCAACTGGCAGATGCTTTATCTAAAGCAATATATTTTATCAGTATATGTTTCCTGAGAATCCAACCCATGACATTACTAACTTCATGCTCCACCAGCTGAGCTACAGAACAAGATATCAGAGTTCATAACAAATAAACATTCAGCAGAATTTCATAACCAATGAACATTCAGTGGTAAGCCCATTCAGGCATTACAGGTACTGTTGAGTGAGATAAGAGTTGAGGGAAAAGTTGGAATGGTGTAGTGTTCAAAACTCAGGGATTGCAACCAAAGGTTGCTGGTTTGATCCATGTGCCAACAATCAGTTTCCTGGTTGTGTTCTATAACTGCAAGGAAGGGAGGGAACTAACAATGAGAGTAGATTAGTTTCATTTAATTTCTTATTGTGAAGACAGTCTGGTCATGCAGATTGATGTACAACTTGGAGAAGATCAGGCCATTCATACTTGAATCTGCAGCACAACTCCTTATCTAAACTCTTTTAACCCCTAGATTATAATGCTTTACTAGCCGACTGGCCCACATGCCCAACAAAACCTCTGCAAATGATTCCGAATACAACTCACACTTCACTTCTCTTTGTCTCGTTTCACTGGCAGCCCATTTCAGCTCAATACACTGATAACTACACGAAAAAATTATCTCAATTTCACTATTCCATTTCAATTTCACTTTCTTCTCAGTTCTATTCTGAACAGATCTTGTACGTTTGTATTGAAGCACATCTCATGTTAATACCTCTTTAGGATAAATTGCTATGTAGTATTGCCTACAACACCAGAGTCTTGGGTTTGATTCTCAGGAACACACAAACAGATAACACACTAGCTGTGATAAAATATATACACTAAAGTCCAAATAATTAGGGGTCAGAATTAGTGCGTTTAAGAAACATTTCTTATTAGTATCACAGTTGTGCTGCTTAATGTTTCTGTGAAAACTAAGACACATTTTTTTAGGATTCTTTAATAAAAATAAACTGTAAAAGAGCATTTTTTGTAACTTATAATGTCTTTACTGTCACTTTTAAGCATCCAAGATGAAACAAAATTACTAATTTCTTAAAGTCTCACTGACCTCAAACATTTGAACAGTAGTGAACATTGGACTTAAAGGGATAGTTCACCCAAAAATGAAAATTTGATGTTTATCTGCTTACTCCTTCTAAATCAATAAATGAAAATTTAAAGGTAAACCAGCTTGTACCTTTAAGTGTAGGTGAGGGAGGTGGGACAGGGGCTGGGATTGGACCAGGACAGAAATGTGTATTGCAGGCCCGTGTGCTTATGGGTCTCTGATGAGGTAAACAGCCCACTGACAGACGCCCTTGTCTCAGACACTGAACGCTACGTGTCTGCACCCAACCACCACAGGACACTGTGCACTGAAAGACACACAGACAGGACAGTAAGATTAGATGTCTAGCAGAATAGAAACAGAACAGAACCCTGATTGGTTGTGATGCGCTAGTTGCGCATACCTGCAGCCAAGGAGAGGAGTACCAGCCCAGAGTCACGGAAGCGCCACCCCTGTCTGGGCCAGGCTGGAGGAGCTGGGGAGGTGGGGGCTCTGGGCAGGGGCCATTATTACAAGCTTGTTGAAGGTCTGCTTGGGGTTTGCGGAGGTTCCTGCACCTCCTTGCAGGGAACTCTGTGTAGCCTCCTTGGGAGTCTTTCTCCCCACATTGCAGTTCTCTTCTCTTTACTCCTGCTCCACAGGAGGCCGAACACTGCATTAAACAACCGGGCAATCAGATAATAAGGTACTTAAATAAATATATACACACACATAAATATTCCTGACCCCTCGCTACAAGATCAACTTGTTCCTCCATAGCAACGGGTTAACAATGCTGCTAGTTTGGAGGAGAGAGATACTGAAGTACAAATGCAGAATGGAAAGTGCCACTTAGCTGTCTGGAATCAAATGCTTGTTTTTGAATAAACATCGTAAGGCTGGAATACACTAAACAACTTTTTAAATCTAAAAAGATTTTTAAAAACTAGGAATCAAACACTTGCTGTCTTTGTAAATGGCTGCAGAGGAAAAACTGCTCATCATACGACTGAGGATCACAAATGGAACGACATTGGAACGACATGAGGGTGAGTAATTAATGACAGAATTTTCATTTTGGGGTAAGTGAATAACAAAAAAGAACTTTGCTATGGCCTAAATGGCATGTATGCTGCCTGGATATGGATATAACTTAGCATTGTGAGATTTCCATGGAAATGTCTCTTTAATATGTTTGTGTGAGCACTTCTACATAACCTTTGATATTCCTATGAGGGGCCTTACCTCTCCCCAGGCGGTAGTTATCCACTGAAGATGCTCATTCTTGGGGCAGCGGCTCAGCACACAGGTCTCCTGGGCTTTGGGCTTCAGGTGTAATTTACACATGCTGTCAGGCACCACCACAGCCCTGGCACCTGGATCGGTGCTCCTGCAGAAAACACTGCGCTTCTTCAACCCTCGCCCACAGGTCTTAGAGCACTAGAGAGAAGAAAGGAAAGAAAGACAAACACGGAGAGAGAGAGTTACCCTCATGTGGTCTTTGAGTTATGTTAGTTTAAACATTGTAAAGGTCACAGTGGCATGCAGTTCACCTCAAACAACAGTTGATATGAACTCTGGAGACAGGCGGTGCGAACTCAACCTGACCTTTAGGAGGAATTCAGTCAATATCAACTACTACTGCAAAATCTTCTCAAAGATTTATGATTTAACATATTACATAAGTTTAGACTGAAAAAAGGTTAAAGAATTCAAAAGAATTCAGCATTGCTGCTAATGATGAAATGAACTCTGGCAACGTATTTCAACATTCTCTGGCTTCTGTGTGTGTACTTGGAAACTTAAAGTATACACAAGTAGCAACAGCAAAAGTTATTAAAAATATTAGATTAAACCATGTGTGAAGTAGTCATTTATCTAAATGTACACTTTCCAGCATCACTAAAGTTTCAGAGAGGACACTTTTAGAAGTCCAATATATGCAGAACAGATTCAATGCAACAGTAAGACAGATGGAGCACAATGTGCTACATGTGCAATAACAGCAGGGGGCAGTAGTGTTTCAGCACTGATGTGACATACAGAACGGTTTCCATTATGTTGTTCTGGGCATCTCAAGTCTTCACCTCATATTTCGGTCACTTTTCAAAATGTAATATGCCTGTGTTGTAATTTAGGGAAGGATTTCTATAAAAGGGTATATAACAGAATTTCAGAAACATGTTCTGGTCAAGCTTAGACAACTAAACTTTATTCATTATAACTTATTTACACAATGGCAAGCAAATGAACAGGAACAAAATAAAGAGCTAATTTCTTTTTTTTTTTTTTTTTTTTGGCCTCATGGAAGGAAGGAGAGTTAGCTTACATTAGGTTTAAGAGGTTAGGTTTTTAGAGGTTACATTAGGTTTGAGAGTTAGCTAACATTAGGTTTAATGTACATGAGGCTGACTTGAAGTTAATTTAAAAATGTTAAAAACATCTTTTACATTTACATTACATTTTTGACACTTATTTCTGTAACTTTATCAAACAGGATGGAATGTTTTAAAGCGAGACAAACCAATTAATACCACAAAACAAGACAAAATGCACTACTAGTGCTCTTAAGGACCTGGCTTTTGTTAATGTGGGATTTTACAAAAGAATAGCAGAATCTGTATGAAATATTTATATATATTGTGTTTCATACATGACTTTAAACGTTGAGAGTCCGTATAATTGTTATTGTTTTTGAAAGAAATCTCTTATGCTCACAAAGGCCACATGTATTTGTTTAGAACTACAGTAAAAAGAGTAATATTGTGAAATATTATTACAATTTTATTTATTTATTTATTTTACATTTTAATTTATTCCTGTGATGGCAAAGCTGAATTGTCAGCAGACATTATTTCAGTCTTCAGTGTCGCATGATCCTTTAGAAATTATTAAAATATCCTGATTTGCTAATCAAGAAATCACATTATTCTTATATTTCTTATTATTATCTGTGTTAAACCCATGAGTTTCAATTTGAGTGGTTGAGCTGCTTAATATTTTTGTGCATATGTGAATTACTATGTTGAAATAGTAAAGACATTATTATAATGTTGCAAAAGATTTCTATTGACTTTAGTTGCACACGTGATGATGACATCTTATTAATTGCACTGTAGGTTGCATATTTATGTAAACATACCTGTGACCAGGAGCCGGTGCTCCACTCTGGAGGACATGCCTGTGTGTTGCAGGGCTGTAGTTGGGCCAGAGCCATTACTGGACATAAGGAGTGAGCCGCCACCTCCTCCCGCTGGTATGTCACCTTCCTCATGCAGCGGATGTTTCGCGTCTGCTGCCCACCTCCACATGTTCTACTGCACACTCCCCATTTACCTGTCGTCCAACTGTCAAGACAAACAACTTGACCTTCAGACATGAACCTCGTGTTTGAACTTTTCAGCACATTTTAACATGGAAGAGAACATTCTACACCCATATGGCACAGACATGTGAGACGCATACACACACATAGAGCTTTCTTCAAACAAATCTACATAATGTGATGATTATTAGATTATGACCAATATGATTACTCTGTAAACCACATGATGGAAAGACTAATGAAGAGACCACATACATTTGTCTGCACCCACCCTCTCTTGTGGGCTCACATGGGCATATACAAACATGCACTTATCCTATAAGTTGAAGTTTCCAGCCTAAGAATTGGAATGTTAGAGGCGCATCAAGAGAGTTCATAAATACGATTTCTAATTCTGCAACATGCACATTACAAAATACTATTCCAAGTTTCTGTGATAGATTAATCAGTTTCACTACAGCAATATGATTAACAACAGTTGGAATGCATCAATGTCTTCCTTCTGAATACTCGTAAAATATGAGTGCTTCCACACATTATTTGTGAAATTGCAACAGTGGCCCCCTATGGCCAACCATTCAGTTAAAAAAAAATCAAAGAAAGTTAAAGCTGTGTCAGCTTTAATCTTCTCAATGAAATTACTGACAAACACGTACACTAAAGAAGGCTCTTTTGATTATCAGTAAAACGGAGAAAACAAAGACATGACGAACTCACCTAAACGCATTCTGTATATTTGATTTATCAGCACATTAAAACACGGAGAATGAATAACTAAAGCATAAAGAATATACAGAATATGTTATGCAGCACAGATTATCGCAACAAGGACAGTGTTTACATAATGTGTTAAATGTTGGTATGTTTAATTAAACTAATAAATACACTAGCACTCAAATGTCTGGTCTGGGGTCATTCATTTTATTATTTTTTATTTATTTATTTTTATGTTTCTGACTTTTGGCTCACCAAGGCTGCATTCATTTAATCAAAAACGCAGTAAAAACAGTAATATTGTGAAACGTTACTTCAATTTAAAATAACTTTTCTATTTTGATATATTTAAAAAATGCAGGTTTTTTTCTCTGACAGTAAAACTGAGTTTTCAGCTTTCATTCAGCAACCGCTTAAGAAAGATTTCATATTATTATCAATATTGAAAACAGTTGTGCTGCTTTTTTCAGCGTTTCTGTGATGAATAAAAAGTCCATGTATTTCTTTCAAAAATTAAAAAAAAAATAATAATCCTACTGAACCCAAACTTTTACTGACCCTAAACACTTGTGTAAAATATGTGTGTCTTCCATCAAATAAGATGATGTTTTTGTGGACTAAAAATAATGGTAATTTTGTTAATTTTAGATAATGAATATGGCATGATAAAATACTGATAAAATTTAGAGTGTATTTATGTCTAAAAAAAAAAAAAAACCTGTGTAAAACTCAATACTAGTTTCCAGAGAAGCTCGGTTCCAGTGCTCAGATTGCAACTCTGTCCTTGCTTCTCTTGGCTGTGGATGAAAAGAGGCTTTAAAATAGAGCTGGGCAGTCTGGGGAGAGATTAGAGCAAATGACAGCTATGACGAGAGCCATGGCCGCAACACTGGACAGACGCCCCGGGTCGACTTCTTAGAAGTCCCAGTTCCACCCAACCACTCACACAGACCTGAGCCACCAAGCTGAGAAAAATCCTTTAATTTTCTCTCCAGCCATCTGACAAATTGGAGGGAGATGGTTAAATGGCTATTTTAATTGAGAGAAGAAACACGATCCACAGCACAATATGCCTTTTCACTCCCCCTCGTCCTCTCCTCGCCACATAAATGACAATGTGTCATTGGTCAAAGAGCTGACTTGCCGTGCCTCACTGCAAACCACTGCTGGCGCTTGTTTTAATTTTGTATTTCTGGAATCTTTCAATAACTCACATATTTCAAGCCATACAATTAAAGAAGACATATCTTTGGGGACAATATTGCAGACTGCTTTGCCGCATACGGTCTGATTTTGCTGGCATTTTCTCCATGTCTACCCAGAATGATGCACCCATAATAGATACTCATTCCGAATCACTCAATGAAATGTAAGCTACCATTGGTCGTACAGTGGGACAAAGGCTGAATTTTTAGCACTCTCTGGGGAATGGTTTGGGTTTGGAAGCATTTGTAAGTTTAAGAGCACTAAGAGAACCATGTATTTTCCTGAACCCGCGTGACATTTTGCATTTTTGCTAAAAATATTACTTTAAACAGACCAAAGCATGTGCTCTAACCACTTTAGCTATGTTGGGTTGTATGATATTGGAAATTGTTTTTATTGTTATTCATTACAATAGTCTTTGGTCTTTTGGGTGATCATGTACACAACAGTTCAAAAGTTCGGGGTGAGTAAGATTTTTTAATGTTTTTGAATAATTTTTATTAAAAATACAGTAAAACAGTAATATTGTGAAATATTATTACAATTTTGAATAACTGTTTTCTATTTTACTATACTTTAAAATCCTGTGATGGCAAAGCTTTTCAATTTCCTTCAAAAATCATTCTAAAATGCTGATTTGGTGCACAAGACATATTTCTTATTATTATCAATGTTGAAAACAGCTGTTGCTTTTTTAATTATTGATGCATATTAATGCAATTATTAATGCAATAAATTATTATTGCAATAATGCATACTTACTAAATAAATTTTAAAAAATTCTTTACAAAAAGGTGGTCAATCCTACAAAAGTCTGGTAAGAAATTCCTAAATCTGTCTGCGCTTGAAGAACGGTGGTTGAACAGAAAAGCAAACATGCAATCATGCAACACAACTAAAAAAACAAAAGAAAAGAAGGAATATTCAGAGGGCACTGCAAAAGTCTTTAAGGCATGTGCATTTATCTTCTCGTGACATTTTATGGAACAAATCAAGCTGGTCGCTTCTGGGCCCAGCCCGTGTTTGAAGTCACCGCGCTCCACGCTTCACAGAAGCAGCAGGGCAGCGTTTGCAGCCGGGAGCACATCGTCAGACTGAGTCCTGTAGGCCATAGTCCAGAGAATAGCACTCGATTCCTGGCCAGCTAGACGCGCTCAATTCCCACAGGGATGCGGCCTCTCTTGCTCCATAATAAAACATGTCAACACTGAAGATATTTGCTGGAAAGATAAGCAGAAGCTTCTGTCTTCCTCTCCTGTTTTGAATGCATGCCCATACTTTTTCTGGAAGTGTTTCCAAAGGTCTATTTATTTTCCCTTTCCTGCACCCTTTTTTTTTTAGTTTTCCTCTTTTCAGCAGTCATAAATCAAAGCAGATAATGCCTCAAACAAATAATGTTCCGGGAGTCTGAAGTCGATATCTTAAGGCCGTGATGTCATTCAGTATGGAGAGAAACAGACTCGGCTCTGCATACAGTGGGGGAGGTCATTAGTAACTGTGGGATTTAGGACCTGTCTGTAACAACAATAAACACACTTACAGTATGACCTACACCAAGAGAAGAAAATCCATTTTGAATGGTGGGAATCTCATGAAGAGAGAAAAAAAGCACAAGGCCATTTAAGATTTAACATAATACCCCGTCGTACCTACATTTGAAAAGCACTTGAAAAGCACTGTCATCATTTGCCCACCTTCATGTCGTTCCAAACCTCTATGACTTTCTTTCTTCTGCAGAACACAAAACAAAATTATATAAAGATATTTTTTGTTATGAAAGCCTGAAACACTTTTGTGTTCTGCAGATGTCATACAGGTTTTAAAAAATGACATGAGGGAGAGTAAATGATGACTGAAGTTTCATTTTCGGAGGAACTATCCCTTTAATAGCTTTTCCAATGTAGGTACGGTGGGTAACTAACTCATCGTGTGACCCACAGGATGGTGATGTCATTGACTTGTGACGCCAACAGAAAGAGTCTGGGATCACTAGTAATCTCTACTGGTAATCAAAGCCTCTCACCAAGTTAAAGTGTCATAGGGTTACAGGCAGACACTGGTGGTGAGTGATGGGAACCTGTGCAGTCTGTCTCAACATATCCAGCACCACCGCAGACACGCTGCTCTCCCGTCAACCCTGCCTTTGTTTTCAATTACACTGTTATTGGACTATTTGTCAGGCTTTGAATGGGACAAGCCAAATCGGTTAGAGCTTGTTGCTGTAAGGAAACAATCATATGGTCTTGATTTCCCCTTTTAGCATCGCCTCGCCATAGCCCACACATTATAATCGGTCGCAGCCAACATTTCACACGATGCAAGGTCAGAGAGAAAGAGAGGGCGAGAAGGACGGAGGGAGGAAAGCCAGGAGGGGTGATTTGTTATCTGAGTTCCAGAATGGTGTGTCAATGCCTTTCACCCTGGCAAGTGTAGAGCTTGTTGCTGTAAGGAAGCAATCATATGGTCTTGATTTCCCCTTTTAGCATCGCCTCGCCATAGCCCGCACATTATAATCGGTCGCAGCCAACATTTCACACGATGCAAGGTCAGAGAGAAAGAGAGAGCGAGAAGGACGGAGGGAGGAAAGCCAGGAGGGGTGATTTGTTATCTGAGTTCCAGAATGGTGTGTCAATGCCTTTCACCCTGGCAAGTGAGGGATGCTGGGTATGTAGATGCCTCTGTAAGGCAAGAGATCAGTAAATCAAGTCGAGCTGAGTGTTGCTCTTGTAAGAATGGCAGTAGGACTCTCAAAAGGAAGATGGACTGGCAGATTGACTTCAGCTTTGAGACAGCCAGAGAAAGGTTTTTGAGCAGTTCCTTTTATAGTCTCCAGAGCCCAGTGGAGGTTTCTGACACCTAGACTGAGAATGTTTTTCCCAGGGTCCCTAGAGAGACGGTCTCTGCTTTTCGTTCTCTTTTTTTCCATGCTAAAGGATCATTAAGCATGTTTTTCACACAGTACAATGCCTCTATCCAATTCATTCATCAACTTCTGTAAGGTGTCTTTTTCCCATTTATCTTCCTCAATCCAAATATAACACTTATCCTTTTCACTCATAACTCTCATTGTAAATATAGTGGGAGTCTTTGATAAATATGGCTTCAGTTCTTGGAATATTTGAGTAGTAATTCACTGCAGTCAACAAAAAGACAAGACAGAATGAGAGAATAGTATTTGTGTGTATATATATGCCTTATTGTGAAAGCTCGTGTGTTTATGTATGTATGTGGGTTTGAGTTTGTATAATTTAAGAGGTGCTTGTGTGGCAGGCTGTGGCTTGGAGCTGGAGTTTGGGCAGTAAGGGTACAGTCAGTCCCTGTCTGGAGGCTATGTTAATCTTGTTTTCTTTAAGGAGTGAATCAGAGAAAAGAACCCAAGGAAGAAAGTGACTTCTCAGAGCTTTAAGCTGGGTTCTGCTCATGCTGAAGCCACCACAGCTGATTTCACACAGACATACCAGGGCACCGTGCTCACCAATAGTGCTGGAAAGCAAGGTTGTACACCATTTTCATTAACATTTTTGAATTTGAATGGAAGTGGCAAACTGGTTTCAAATTAAGGAAATTTCATTAAAATAAATGCAATTTAAATACATTTTAGCTAGAAAAGGAAGGTTTGTGAAGATACAATTAGAACTAAAAACGTATTTGAGATCAGCATGAAATTAAAATCCACATTTTCTTTTCTAAATGCATGCTATTGTTCTTACTGTGCATGATTCATTCATACATATGTTTGCTTTTTTGACATCATGATTTTTAATGTCAATGTCATAACTTGATCGTACAGTGAAAATGACAGAAGTAGAATTTTTTTTCCATATTGTGGCATCTGAGTGAAAGACCGACTTCTCCAACCATTGAATCCACTTAAACCCACCCTTTTACAATCAACTGCAAGCTTGCATTCAGATCTGCCTCCATCCAATCAACAACCAACTGACAAAAAATGTCTTTTCTTTTTCTGTTTCACAAGGATGTATGTAACAATCTGGGGAAAAAAGCACAATCTGTTGCTACTTCCATTATATCACAACTTTAAAGAAATTTAAAAGGTCTTGTGTGCAGGTTTTATATATTATTTCTTTCAAATTTAACTTCCAGTTCAACTAGCTGTGTTGGGTGTGAGCAATTCAAATTCAAACTCAAACTCAAGAACTGAAAGGGAGCTAAATCTTAAAATCTCAGTTGTATCCAACCCTGCTGGAAAGTAGCAAGCATGGGACAAGGAAGTCAGACAGAATAACACACCCACAAACACACACACACACACACACACACACACACACACACACACACACAGACACTTACTAGGCAGGGCAGGGCTGTGTGTTGCACAGGTGAGAGCCCACCACAGGTCTGGTCTCAGGGTTGCAGAGTGAAGAGTTGACCTGCGTGTTCAGATGCTGCAAACAAATGGCTTTCGTCGAGACCCGACCTGAGAGAGAGTTAGAAAGAGATACAGAGAGATAGTGATCATAAACACAACTACTTTCTTTGGACATTTTACAGAGATCCATCCCTCTGACCCGGCCTAAAATATGTCTTTATCATGCGATAAACTAATGCATCCTCTGAGCAATTTTTGAAAAGGAAAGCTTGGAGCACACTGTCCGTGAATAGTCTTTCTGGGGATTATGGGAGCTCAGGATGAATGGCAGTACTGTAGCGTGGCTTCTGTTGTGGCAAACAAAGCCGGGCCTCTGTCAGTGTGAGAGGCCAGGAGGGGCGGCCCAGAGGTCTGCTCTAAAGAAAAGCATGAATGAAACCGTGTGAGAGAGCAGATAGAGATCTGTGCTCTGGGCATGTCATAGTGCTGTCTGTCTGCCACCAACACTCAGACAACTGACTGTGAATGGAGGAGCCACTACCACAGAGATGAGCCAATGTGATTCGGAGGTCTGGAGGAAGGAGGGGCGCACTTTTGTTTTGTTTTTTACTCTGCTCACAAAGGTGCATTTGATGGACCTGGACAAATACACACATACACTTCCTTCCTCACCAACACACAACCACAGAAACTCTGCTCTCTCACACTTGAGTCAACAAAGTAAACTTTACCGTATATACAGCATCCACTCACCCCCAGCACAAGGCGCCGAGCAGTCAGAGCGCACCACGTACCAGGTGTAGTTGTGCTTCTTCTCCGGATGTGGTAGAGTGTATTCCCATGATATGCCAGGATTTTTACCCTGAAGAAGAATCTGTGGAGGAGAAGAGATGGTCATGGGTTAGTAAAATCAATCAAGCAACAGGTTTCTGGTTATCCAAGTATACACTACTGTTCAAAAGTTTGGAGAAACTGATAGAAATGTAATATTTGGATTCTGCAATGATGCATTAAATTCATAAAAAAATAAAAGTCATTTCGAATTTTGCAAAAGATTTCTATTTCAAATAAAGGCCATTCTTCAAACATAAAAGAATGCTTAAAAACACAAACAGTCCATGATGCATTTTCAACATTGATAATAATTACACATAAGAAATATTTTTGAGCACCAAATCAGCATATTAGAACAATTTCTGAAGGATCATGTGACACTGAAGCCTGGAATAATGATGCTGAAAATTCATGTTTGCCATCACAGGAATAACTTCTATTTTAAAATATATACAAATATAAAATGGAGACTTTAAATCGTGATAATATTTCACAGTATTACTATTTTTACTTTTATTTTTGATCAAATAAAAGCAGCCACGGTGAACATACTAAACTTCTTTTCAAAAACATAAAAAAAATTACTAACCCCATACTTTTGAACACCTCTGTGTTTCAGTGCGCACAATAATGAGACCACTTGTAGTCCGATTAAGATACATACATGCTTTCAGTTGTTTAAAGACTAAAATTATTGCTTTAGTCTGACTGAAATTGAACTGTTAACGTTCATGTGAAGTGACATGTGGCCAAGTATGGTGACCCATACTCAGAATTAGTGCTCTGCATTTATCCCATCCAAAGTGCACACACACAGCAGTGAACACACACACACCGTGAACACACACCCGGAGCAGTGGGCAGCCATTTTTGCTGCGGCGCCCGGGGAGCAATTGGGGGTTCGGTGCCTTGCTCAAGGGCACCTCAGTCGTGGTATTGAAGGTGGGAGGGAGCGCTGTACATTCACTCCCCCCACCTACAATCCCTGCCGTTACGAGACTCGAACCCGCAACCGTTGGGATACGAGTCCGACTCTCTAACCATTAGGCCACGACTTCATGACTTCATATTCCAGCAAGGCAGAAGGTGCCAAAGTGTCTGCTGCTGTTTTGTGGCTGTAGCTTCATTGGGACTGAGAGATGACACCACAGTGCTCCTAGTGACCCTGATTTAAAGAGATGCTTGAATTAGACTGTCTATGTGTTTGAACTGAAGCTTGTCAGTTTGGAAAACGGCACAAGTGGACCAAATTGTGGGTTGGGTGAATCTGAATATTTTCATATAGTGGTATACTGTGAGACTTTATTTCCCAGCAAGTTTTACATTGATGCTTATGTTTCAGTAGGCCTGTATGCTACAGTTTTGAAGCTGTTCCTGGAGAAGATATTGTAGTCATTCATGTGAGACTAGACCACAGAGGAAGTTCAGCCAGTTCCTCACTAAATCCGTGCCCAAGGCCACTGAGGACAGCCTGAGGATAACTCTAATGGAGTGGAAATGTTCTCCGACAAGAAGAGGACCTTTGTTTTTACTCAGACTTTGCCACATGGGGATTTTCCTCAGACTATTTGTAATAAAAATGCAATGACACCAAATTCACTGGAACTGGTAAACCACCAAACTATATGTAGAAAGTATAAACAAAGCAGCTAAACAAGGATCGAATCTTAAGGGTCACGGAACAATTGCAGCAATGTTTACACAAGCCAACAGTAATTGCAAGGCAGCCCAAATTTCTCTTAAGTAAGAGTATGAACTTAAGCAGTGGATTAGGCAGATGCCACCCATCCTCTAATTACTATGGATTTACCCTCAGTTAATGTTTTGAACAGGAAGTGTATGGCGGGCTGCTGCTGATGTGGGAAGATTATCCTTAAGTCAGTCGCACTAAACACAATAAAAGAGTCTCAATGCTCTGTCAGATTATTGGGTTATCTAAAACCATCCAAAATCTTTACTAGCCAAACTTGGGTTCAGTTTAGTGTCATGACTATGTTTGACATTGCAGATGAAGAGGTATGAATTCATGTGAATTCATGTTGCATGTTCAATGAGATGCAGGTGAATGTTGAGACTGAACCACTAACTGAACGTAACTCAAGTAAGTTCAGACCTGTAGAGGAGGAAAGAATCTATCAACAGGAGGAAAGAATCTATCAACAGAACAGCAGAAGACATTGTGCGAATCAAACAAAAGCGGTATTTGAAGGATGGAGGATTTCCAGAGGAAGTAAAACAAGTATATTGAAACCAGTGGTGGACAGTAACGGAGTAGTTTTATTTCGTTACTGTACTTAAGTACATTTTTCAAGTATCTGTACTTTACTGGAGTAGTTTTATTTTGAGTAACTTTTACTTTTACTTCACTACATTCCAAAGCACTTGATTTGTGTACTTCGTCCACCACTGATTGAAACACAGTGGCAAGTTAGCAAACTTTTTAACATACTGTATCTTGGCTCACTCTCCCACTGAGCATCCAGGCTGAATCTATTGCCCTGGAAGCAGTCCATGAGACCCTGCACGCTAGCCTGTTCAAAGCTGGTCCAGATTTACAGTTGACACTCAACACAGAGCAGCTATTCCAGAATCAGGCTCAGGAGGAGGTCTCTGATCCATCTGTGATCGGGCTAGCCATCTGACTATGGATACAACACATGGGGAAACTCTGCCTCTTCTGATCCAGTGTCAAGACCCGCAAGAGTCCATTGCACCATGTCTGTGCTCTGATATAGGAAGTCTAGAGTTTCACTCTTAACATATGTAACAAGAATCACAATTTTGAACATCGATTCAACATGCAAAACATCCTTCCCCATCCAAATACTGTAAAATCAAGTTTTCTGAGGCTTCCTTGCATCTTCTTTTGTCTTATGTTGCAATGAAAGCTCAATCTCATGAGCTTCTCGCTCTAGAAGCCCCCTCTTTATCTTTCACCCTACTCATTCTGAATAATGATGGAAAATCTGAGGTAATTACTAAACTGTTGAACAGGACTACTAGGACAGGTTCATTATCAAGCACTCTCAGTATAGGGTTACAACACAAAAATCCAACTGTGCCCTGGCTAGAAGCGTAGCAGTTCCTACGGTCAAGACGAAACGCATGAATGAAAGACTGATGAATGTGAGCACAGATACCACATCTAAATGAATCACTCTGGACTGGTATGACCCTCTTAAGACATGCCACAAGAATGTCAATACTTCAATCCTAAAAAGTGTTTAAATCAGAAGCACGTCAAGTTTGAAGGGAACTGCTCTGTTATGTCTCGTCTAGTGCCTCTCAATCCACATTGCTGAGCTGATTACAAGCTCTGGAACCGTGTCAACATTTACATTTACATTTCTCGAAATGCATTTTCCTAAGCATTCAATAAGGGTCTTGAAGCTGATACTTATCCATTTTCCATAGCATGTTAAACTGAGAGAGATTGACCAGCTGCTTCCCTCGAATCGTGACCCCAAGCCTCTCTGATCTATTGAGTTCAATTGCAGAAATCTTAATCTTTTAATCTCTCTCTACCCTCCTCTTCTTTTTGAAATTACAGAGCATACTTAGAGAGATTAATGCCAACTCATCTGCAAATCAGACCTCTGCTGCCACCGCCCACCCTGGGGAAATCGTAATGAAGAGAGGGCATAGCACAGGTTGAGTGCGGTGCAGATCAAAGGACAGTAAATAAGATCAAAATGAAAGAGTATTAAATGAAGCATTCCTAACTTTTGTACAACTTACACAACACCTAATAGTATCAAGGCCAAATGGATTTTTAACAGCTTGAGGTGTTGGTAACAAAAGAAAATCGGAAGTATGATATAATGGATCTGCATTTGTTTTAACTGGTAAGTAAATTCATTCAAATATACCATCATGTTAATCTTTTAACATGATGGTATATATCTCTAACATAATCTTTTAGAGTTCAAATGATTCATTCAGTCTTTACAATGACATTTTGATTGGTTACAATAAAGATTTTGGCAGCATAAATATTGAATTATTTGGTGTTACAGCATTATTCTTCATTTTAACTTAATGTTTTCTAGATTTTGACATAACATAGACATAACATCTACTTGAAATCTTGACTTAATTTCTCTTAAGCTTGAGGTCAAATCTAAAAAATTTCAAAAGCTTGACGTTATCACAAGATCTTATTAATTTTCCAGTACCTCAACATATGCAAAGCTGTTTTGCCGAGACATTTTTTTCTTGGCCTGGAGATAACAAATCTTACCGTAATATATAAATAATGCTGCATCGTGGATAAGCAAATTCTCTTTCCAAGTGCACACGTAACATTACATATCAGCCCACAGAACTACTACAGTCGAACACAATGTCGATAAAAGGCGTAAATGATTCTTCTGAAATCGAAAGAGCTCTCTTATCCACACTTCAGATTTGTGCAGATATATGAAGTGTCCTTACTACGACTTAACCTCAAAGGTCATTTGAACCCATACCAATCACCCTTCATGTAAGCGGTGCCCTGCGCTGCCCATTAGCAAGAGCACACAGTGCAGCGAGTTCAAAGCTTAGTGCCAGTCACATTGTCGCACCGTTTGATGTCGAATCTCTACATACTGAAGATGAAAGTCACAATGACCACGTCGGATCTGGCCTGCAATTAATCCCAAACAGAGGCGTTAGTCTGCCCGTTCGACTCATTTGTGTGCCTTCTCTTCTGTCTCTCTCTCTATCTTTCCCTCATTTGTTTCTCATCTCTCTCACTCACCCACTGTCCCTCAGCCTTGTTTTCATCTGACCGAATGGCCACGGCACTCATGCCAAGATCCTGTCATTGCTAATTCGCTAACAGGTGTCAGGACGGACGGGGATGGGGTTGACTCACTTCAAAGAGCAGGGTCTCATTAGTGGGGCCTGCAGCGTACAAGGTCTCAGGCCGGTTGAAAGAGCGTTGATAGTTGAACGTAGTGCCTGCGAACTGGAACCTGCCAGGCCAGTCCACCGTCCAGTCCCCCGTCAGGTAGTAGGTACCACGTTTCAGACTGCGGACAGCCAGGTAGCTGGTGGAGATCTCCATCTCCTGCACCCTGATGTTCCTCGCTCCAGCGGGAACCATCACAACAGGGTAATATTCTGAAAAGATGGAAAAAAAGGGAAAATAGGTTTGCCATGTCTGCTCACTTTTGCAGTTTCTGCATTTTTAAAGGCCAGAGGGAACAGGCATCTTTGAGCTGATGCATTATCACCTCCTTCAGTCGGAGGAGAGCTATGAGGTGCCAGACTTGCAAGAGCTCCTGCTGTGTAAGTGCTCTAAAAAATACATTGCCGTTTTCTGTTAAGTCTGAGGAGAGGAATTCTAAAGTGACAGATTTTTTTTTTCTTTTTTCGTTTCTTTCAGTCTCTATGATATCTTATTATATTTTATTAAAGAGTACTAGTTCTCAAACTTTTTTAGTCAAATCAGAAGAATCAAATACACCTATATACAGTACCAATTTGTGAAAGATTCAAAACTTTGGGGTCAGTAAGATTTTATTAATAATTCTTAATTGAGAAAGGATGCATTAAATTGATCAAAAGTGACCTTAAAGGCATTTATGTTACAAGATTTCTATTTGATCAAAGAAAAATGTGCCATGGTTTTCATTCAAATATTAAGCAGCACAACTGTTTTCAACACTGATAAAAATAAGAACCACCCCAGGTGAGAACCACTGCTTTAGGCATTTTTCTATTATTTTATAATGATTTACTCCTTGTTTCTTTCTCTTGAAGCCTGCTATTCTCTTCAAAATATTGATTTGTCAGAGAAGATCAGAAGGTATGAAAGAAACATGCTCTGCGAGAGCCTTACCGTTGGCTCTGTGCTGGAGGGTGTACTGGCCACTGTAGAACTTGCAGGTGGAGTTGTCTCCTTTACACACTCCACAGGCATCCAAAGCGGCCTTTGATCCCAACACCTGGTCACAGCCCACCGGCTACATAGGAAAAGTTATTAAAACAACATTTTTTAACTGACACACACAGTTTAGCCCACTAGGCCTGATGAATATAACAAAATGCTAATGTCAATCAATTGATGCCCGAAATATGACCATCTCAGAATCATCACCCACTCACGTACCTTGCATATCCCATCAATGCACACGCCTCCTTTGTAGTCAGAGCAAGATGTCCCATCTTTGACTTTGCTGGACATAGCGAAGAAAAAATCAAAGTCCTCAGCAATGCAGTACAGCTTACAGATGTCCTCTTCTAGATAGGAGATGAATGGGGTCATTAGATCTTATAGCTTCAGAGTGATTTTATGTTAGATCTTCTGAGGCTGTGTACTGGCACCCTCAGCATGCTGCTATGAAGTCTCACGCATGAGGACATATGGAGCGATAATCCTGTGAACATTTTTCAGACAAAATGCAGGTGGACTTTCATGTAAAATGGAAAAATATTCTTTGAAAAGCATGCAAAAACTCACAAACCCACATTATCAATAATTCCCATACATTACATTTCAGTTTGAAAATGAAATAAAATTAAATTAAATTAAATTAAATTAAATTAAATTAAATTAAATTACATTTTTATTAAATTAAAATAAATGTGACTATTTTAACCTTTCGTCTGAGAGTCATTAATACATAAAAGACAGAACTTTGCTGTCCGTCATGCATCATTTATTTTTAGCAGACACAATGCAGATGTGTACTACTGTCTAGTGCTAATTACTGGGTATGTTTAAGCTGTGTGTGGTTGGCTGCGAAGCAACTGGAAGGCTCACCATGCTGTAGAGAACATAGCCACAGAACACATGTTGCACTAAAATTTAAAACTCTGTTACAAATGGGCCCATAAAGCTGGAATGCAAGAGAGGCGACTATATCCAACTCTCCTACCGAGAGAAAAATATGGACCTATCAGAGCTGCATCTGCATCCTCACACAAATACAGGCTCATTCAATACAACAGCTCAGTATGAACTGTTAGATTTTTTTCTCTCTTTTTTTAGAAACATATTAGCTCATAATTATTGTGCTTTTACTTCAAAGGAAAACAAATGATATTGTTACAGACTTACAGGTCTAGCTGAATAGAAAACTAAACAGTAAACCTAACAATAAAAGCTGAATAATGCCCTTAAAAGTAGAGAGGAGGGCAAGCGAAACTTAACAACAGGACACGTCAGTGGTTAATCTAATTTGATCTGACTCCAAAATCCCAGTCAAACTGGGGTAAGTGATTCCTAATGTAATGGAGGCCAGCTAATAAGAGCTGTGCAGGTAAAACCTCACTCCCCTGATCTCAAGAGGCGCGTTAGCGACTGACGCTAGAGACTGCAGTCTTTATCGACTTTGTTAGCGCATCCACCTCCCATACCAGAAACGCTGGTTCGAATCGCACTCGGAGCAAGTGCAGGGAGTAGAACCACTACACTACACTAACACCTGTACTAGCCACTGAAACACACAACCTACTGATTAGAGCATGGAGCTCCATTCACCGCACTGGTCTTTCTCATTAGTTTTCAAAAATCTGACAGGACAGTATCCAATTGTTGCTATCCTTTCCCTTTTTCACTCGCAGTCCGCTAACACATAAGAAAGCATAAATACACAAACAGGGTCCTATTCAGGTCCAAACATGCCTACAGGATTGATCAGTGCACTGCACTCACAGAACGAGTGGATACATGTTTCCAGTCCAAATCCATGCACAGCTTAGACAACACACATCAGGGGAGATGAATTGCTTGGGTGGAATACATTTGTCCTATGTAACAATCTCAATACATACTGTCAGAAACTAACGAGAATGATTACTATTTAAAAACACAGCTGTTCTTGCTGACTCAGATAACAGAGGGTATTAAAAACTAAGCAGGTAAAGTCTGAGATGAATGTGTTTTAGAGGTTTGTTGTTAGTTATGTCAGACAAGGTTATATGTAGGCTACCGTTTAAAATGTTGAGGGTCAGTAAGGTTTTTTTTTTTTTCAACAATGATGCATTAAATTGATGAAAAAGTGACAATACAGGTTTTACACTGGTGTTACACAATTTTACACTGTTAAACTATTTCAAATAAATGCTGTTCTATTCATAAAGGAATCGTGAACAAAAAAGTGTCACCGTTTCCACAGAAATATTAAGCAACTGTTTTCAACATGGATGATAATAATACGAAATGTTTCTTGATCACCAAATCAGCATATTAGAATGATTTCTGAAGAATTGTGTGACACGTAAGACTGGAGTAATAGCTGCTATTTTAAATGTAATATTTAACAATATTACTGTTTTACTGTATTTTTGATTAAATAAATGCGAAAGAGACTTTTTTTAAAAACGTTTAAAAAATCTTATAAAAGCTGACTGAACTCATACATTTATAATACATTCCTTCTTGAAAAAAAAGTGTGAGTCTCGCTCGTCCAGTAAATGAAGACGCATGGGGATTTTGAACCCACAGCAGAGGTTTACTGTGCTCTCTTCCAGCTGTTAATGAGACATTTGCTTTTGTTCGTAATGAATGCATTAAGGCCCAAATATCTCCCATACCTTCCACTTTGGTGTATGGCTTCCATTTGTAATACCATCCCCTGAAGGGTTTGCTGTTGTACTCGGTGCACTGCTGAGCTCTGAAGTCCACTCTATTGGGCTGGCATGGCTTGGTGTTACACAGCTGGTGCAGTCGACTGGGGCCTTGGCAGAACTTGCCGTTGTGCTGTGGGCTTGCGTGAAACAACCAGCAATTAGCACAAGCGAACATGGAAGCAAGGAGAGAGAGCGAGAAGAAGAGAAGAAACAGATGTGCATCAGCAAGCATTCAACACGCGAGAGGAATGACAGCCATTCGGTATTTTTTGGAAGAGGGGCTGGTGAGATGCATTTCATATGATGTGCATTAGCATCTGCACTAAGGGAATGTCTTTGTGTGTTATCGGTGATGTGTCTGACTGAATCACATCCCAACTGACAGCTGTAAAAGATATAAAGTGTTTGGGATTCAATTCCATTCATGACTTGGACTCGCCTGTGTTTTTAAAAGCTGTGATTTTTTAATAATAATCTTCAATGAGAAAAAGACAACACGCAGCTGCGCTGATGTACTTTACACACTGTGTTATCTGAGTCGACTTGCTTGCAGCCAAATAGGAAACCTGGTTGAAAAATGGTTTGTTTTGGATGGCCAATACCATGTTTTCTTAACTAGTCCACCAACAAGCTGACCTTGATAAACAGTGATTTTCTGGCTTATCTAGCAAAAAAACAACAACCATCAAACTAACATAAACCAGCTTGGAACAACATGGAAATTCATTCATTCATCTTTACTTCTCTAAAACCTGTAATGGCCAACTCTTGCAAGCAAGGCTGGATATCATAATAGGTCAGCCCTGAGGCTCTAGATAATGTGTTCAAACCGTCACCCTGTCTTGCTGAGGCAGCTTGAGGCTGGAGAAGAGCGGTAGCCTCCTCCCAATGCCACAGGAATGCCTCCAAGTGCCACATGAAGCAGACAGTCACCATCTTTCCTGAGGGAAAAGCGGTCCAGCAACTCCTGTAACTGAGGCTGTGAGATCGGAGGCATGCTTGCGGCATGGCTGCATGTTTTAAAGTGGAAGACTCTTGGGTACCCTCTTGTAGCCTAACCTCAAAGCAAAGGACTACGCCATGGGCCTATCAATGTGTGTGTGTGTGCCTGTGCATGTTCCTTTAGTCTCTGGCCTTTAGCTTTTTATTGCATGTTCACACTTGAGGTTAGGAAACCGCTCACAGAGAGGACAGATGAGCCTTCCACGCACTTTGAAAAATCACTCATCATCTTTATTCATGTAGAGTGATCAAACAGAGAAAGCATGGGGAAAACACATACAGTGAGATAAATGAATGACTTTTCTTCTGAAAACTGACAACATAGTTGCATTGTCTAGAACAGCCGTTTTCAAACTGTGGGTCTTGACCCTGCAGAAATAAGTGGGTCATAGAATGGTGGTGCATTCAGATGAATGCAAACATACAGTGCGACCTACTGAACAAATGGCTCTAAAGAGCTGATTATTTTAATGAACTGTTTACAAAGAACTCGATTTTTAATCAATTTGATTAATTGATTCTATCGATTTAACTCATCAAATCCATTAGAGCGCCTACTGGATCGACATATGACTCGCTTACTGAACAGTAAATTCCAGCATTTTTTAACTTCTGTTTCCATCCTGTCAGTTAATGTGTTTTTGATTAAATGTGTGAAATAAGGTCAGTGGTTAACACAAGTTAAGCACATTTTACTTTTTTTTTTCAGCACATTTTTACGTTTTATTTTACAAAAATACCTCAGTAATACCCCACTTGTTGTTTAAGCTTTTACGTGTCTTCAAATAAGGTTGTAGCTAACAAGTGGCTAAATAGGACTACATAGGTTGTCACACAGAATAGTTAAACTCATCTACTCACTAGTGTGCTTTTACAGCATCATTGTGTTTATACTCGGCTCCTTGCAGACTATGCTAACTAAAACATTCCAGCTTGTAAATTTTAAGTAGAGATCAAAAGATTGGTTGGAAACTTGCGGGTGACTTTGAAGTTGTGTAACAGTGGAGTAGTTTGTTTATAGCCTATTTTAGTTAATAAAAGTTGTGTTAATTTGTGAAGATTATCTTCACCAAAACATATATGAATCATAAACTTTTGTAGGTCACAAAGCTTATTTTTTTGCAATAATCCAAAGGCCAATGGGAAATCCTATTGGTTTTTATTGAGGGAAGCAGAGTGATGTTAACATCCAGGTTGCCCTACAAAAATATATAGGCAAATACTATATATTAAATTACTTTAATAAAAACTTCAATAAATAAAAGATTACACTTTTCTAGGTGCATCCTGGCGTGAAAAAGTCTGGAAACCCTTGATCTATGGGTGTGTATAAACATGTTGCATTGGGAAATTATGCCTCACTTTTCAGGAGAAGCCAGTGAGATCAATGATAGTCTAACGGTGCTGTCAGGCGGCTGTTTGTGCACGTCTGCTTTTGTTTTAGGAGCAGGTTTTCAGGCTGATCCTATTAGAGCATTAGCGACAGTGTACTATGGGCCCATATGGTAGAGCAGTTACAAAAACACACAGAGCACAGAGAGAGATTGAAAGAGAAGAGGCAGGGGGGCAAGTGTATGTTTTCTGATTAGACGTTGAAATAACTGTGCCCAAATCAATTTTGTGCTACATGCTCAACTTCACACAAGAGTTGTTGGCAAAAGGGAACATTATTCTCTTTTTCTCTTTGTCTACAAGTCTTTGTAGCATAATTTTCCAACTGGGGAATGTTAAATCTCAGAACAGCAGTATAAGTGCAAACTTCAGAGGAAACAGGGTCACCCTGTCTGTCTGCTTGCCTGAATCTCTCCAAAACTCCCCACATAGACCCACATCCTTCTCTACCCCACTCTCTCAATACATCTCCCATCTCTAAGACCTCCTTTTTTAATCAAACTCTCATTATGCCCACACTGTTAGCCATTAGATATCCACTTTAAAGTCAAGTCATTAAAACAGAGCCCTCTACGTATAAATAAACAATACCAAACAATGATGCAATGAAATTTAATCGTTTGTTTGTTAGGGGCTTTCCGAAGACCTGAGGGTGATTGTACATGCATCCTACTCTTTCAAATTTGCCCTCTGGTAATGGTGTATTAATGCTACCCATACTCTGTTAGTTAACACTGTATCCTGTATGGTAAACAAACTTCAAAAAGGCAATCCCATCAACAACCATCTCCACTATGCTGTTGCCAAGAGATGTATTTCTCAAACACTCATATCAAAGACACATGAACCTGTAAATCTGGCAGCTGAGTATGGATAAAGTCATGGGAGTACATTTATCAGATCATATTTATTGATAAATGTTGTTTGAGCGAGATGACATCTCATGCCTCTGGCTTCAACAGCTGTCTCCTGAGGACCTTATACTGAAGTGATGAGTATGGGGATTCCCCTTGAACCTCACCGCCACAAACAGAAGACATACCAACACCTATTCCGCTGCAGGTGCTGTCTGAGAGCCGCAAGGGAAGATTGTCCATCAGAATGCCTCTTTTGAAACATTTCCGAGTGAAATGATATAGATAAAATGTTCTGGTCAACATGAACTCTGCTTTTCATGCAGAATGAAGGCAGATGGTTTCATGGTTTGCACCTCAACAGCTCAGTGAGAAGAGAAGTCAGTTACAATGATCACAGCACACTTGACTGCAGTGTGAAAAGCAGCGATATTGTCTTATTTTTACTAAACCATTAGGGGGGTGACACTGATAGAGAAAATGGAGGCTAATACCTCCCCAAAAATCTGATTATAGTGGAATTTCTGCCTTAAAGGCAAGCCCAGCTAAGCCTCTCTCTGTGGATCAGCTGCCATTGAACTAATATCAACAAAATCAGGACAAAAAAAGAAAACATTAAAGCACTCACACTGAAAACACTTTATTGTATTGCAATAGAGTGGGAAATGCCTGCTCTTTTCTAGCAACATGCTTCCAAAAAAGCAATCATATTGCAGCATCTGTCCAAATGTTGTGCATCTATGTAAAGGATCTTTAAATCAACCTACTCTTTAAATCTACCTAATCACTTGTATGAGATCACAATGGATAATATAGATCATATGTGCACAATTTAATGTTTCATATGAACCAGATTTAACAAACACACAATGATTATTTTCCTGGGTATTTCCAGGGCATTAAGGAAATTCTCCACTTCAACTCACATTACTTTGAATAGTTTCTTTCTTGCTTTCTTTCTTTCTTTACTGGAACTGTTCATGTCAGACATGTTGGTCTGGCTGTCTAAGGCATTATAAGTATTTCCTATTCCAACAGAAATATGTTAAGATGCTCTAGACAGCCAAATGTTGATGAAGCACAATTCCATGTTCCATCAGCTTGACCAAACCACATGTAGAGCCACCTGTGGTCTATAGAAACCCAATCTCAAATAAACCTGCCACCACATACAGAGAGGAAGCACCTGAACCTAAATGCACAAAAACTCAATCTACTATTTGACAGACACTCAAATCTTAAACAATCCTGCTTTATACCTTAAATACAATGTAAGTCACTTTGGATACAAGCATCTGGCAAATGCATACATGTAAATATTTATTTATTGTTTGTTTGTTTTTAAATGACTTTCTATTTATTCTTTCTAGTGCTGGAATGATTATGAGCTGCAATTATCTGAGTACTCTGTAGATATACTCTAAAAGAGTGAACCATGACATACCAAGATACACTTAATCCAAGATTACTCAGTGTGTCAAAGTTCAGGGGTAATCTAGGAGTCGCAGCAGGTCACTTGGTCAGGAAACACATGTGCTTCTACCATTCACAGCTAATCTATCATTCATGGCAGCCTTACGGTGAAAAAGTGCCATTAAATTTTTACTGCAGTGATAGTTTTAATTAGCATAAACAACAGACCAGAGCACAATATTTAACACTAGAACCGCCACGGGCTAAATTTTACCCGTGGCTGTTTTTCAAATGTACAAAACAGATTTCAAATAAAACATTCAAGTCTCCCAGTCATTGACTTTTACTAAAATTATGTAATTTACAATCCAATGTTGTTAAAAATTATTTAGATAAAACCAGATCAAAAAACGGGGCATTTATACCTATAAGCGCCAGCGGGTCAAATTTACCCACCTATATATTGCATGTATTTTCGCGCTGTCATTTTCATGCCGCTTATGTTTTAACACTGTACATTTCTAGGCAACGCCTTTCACTCACTGATTTAGCGGTTATAAGTTTCATGAAGAAAGTCAAAATGACTAAAAAAAGGCGATTTATGGAAGGTAGGTATTAGAAACACTAAATGCCATGAGTGATGGAGAGTCTGATGGTAAGTTATGCGTCCCGGGTCGGCTCAGCATCTGACGGCTCATCTGACAGTGATCCAGACATCATATTTAGATGTTTTAGCCTAACGTTACTCTAATTGGTCAAACTTTGGTTCAATTATTTAATTTTTGTCTTGCAATATAGTTTATTGTTCGCTACTGTGTTGCTATTCTAGTCTGGCCGTTTCCTAAAGAAAGAAAAAATCCGATCTATATGATGTAATGAATAAAACCATTTTTTGATTACCCAAAGTTTAATGGTGTTGTTCTCTTATTCAAATTATAAATGATATAACTAAACAAATTAATAAATATTTAGGTGAAGCTGTGCGCTTGAATTTTTTCACATCATCGCATCATCCTATGCAGTGTGGTGAATTATTATTGCTCATTATTGTCTATAAGGCTATTTTAGTAATTTAAATAGCATGGGTTATTGTGCAGGCTTTTTTTTTTTTTTAGCTTAGGCTACTGACAGTTATGGATTAGTGTAGCCTGCATTAAAAAGTCTTGAACATAAAACAACAGGATAAAAATATAGTTGATGACTAGACATAATCATTTCATGACTCTAGACACTTCTTTGTGAAGACAGTGGCATAATACAGTGAATTCATATGTTCTTTAGCCATATAAATACAGTTGTCATGTGCGTGGGTAAAATTTACCCGCTGGCGCTTTTAGGTATACTGCGACCTCTGGCGGTTCTAGTGTTAAATAAGGTCATTTTGCAATCAGACGCCATATTTACATGGATTTCCTCTAACATAAACACAAAACTGAATTTAACCCTATTGTTCAAATGCATAATAGATTGTTCATTCAAAAAATATATATAATAATGTGTCATTATCAGTGTTGGGTGTAAATAGTTACTAAGTAATTAGTTACTGTAATTTAATTACTTTTCCCTTGAAAAAAGGTAAAGTAAGGGATTACTCTTTCTTTTTCTGTAATTTAATTAGTTACTTCTTATGTAATTGAACTTAATACTGTGTATGCATTGTAGAACATTTATATACAATACAGTACAATAGTGGATTTAACATCAAAATTTAAAGTCTAACCTTAAAATGCATGCTTTCTATGTACCCTTCTCACTTTAAATACTTTGGTGAGTTAATAAGAATATTGGTAACACTTTAGTGTCCAGTTCTCACTATTAACTAGTTGGTTATTAGCATGAATATTACTGGGATGTTGGCTGTTTATTATTACTTAAAACGCACATATTATGTGCTTATGCCTTATTCTGCAAGACTTTATTCTAAATCCTTAATTCTACCCAATTCCTACCAAATTCTTAAACTTAATTGTCAACAACTACTTTATTAAGTATTAATAAGCAGTAATTAGGAGTATATTAAGGCAAAAGTATAGTTAGTTCATAGTAAATATTTAGTTAAAGGGGTCATATGATGCGATTTCAAGTTTTCCTTTCTCTTTGGAGTGTTACAAGCTGATTATATGACCCCTTTAATAGTGAGAATTGGACCCTAATCTAAAGTGTGACCAGAAGAATTTATGTTGTTATCTATTATTTATTTGAAAGAATTAAAAGAACTGTTACATGTCTATCCTTGTATCATTCATTTACTTTGATATAGGATTTAGAAAGTAATTAGTAATAAGTAATCAAATACTTTTTGGAGAGAGTAATTTGTACAGTAATCTAATTACACTGTTGAAGATGTAATTAGTAACTAGTAATTAATTACTTTTTTAGAGTAACTTACCCAACACTGGTCATTATCTTAGCATGAATGGGTTTCATCTTTGAGTCAAAATGAGTTTTTGGTTACCTGGGGCTGTTGCAGGATCGTTCTCGGTACATGACCCCTCCACCACAAGTGCATGAACAGTCAGACCACTCGGACCATCCCGACCACTGGCCATGCACTGCTCTAGGACCATGATCACCAAATTTGACACACTGTCCTCTCCGGCACCACTGCATTATGGAAAAAGAAAAATAAAGAATCTTGAACACTGATCGGCAATTCTGAATTAGTTTTTTTTTTTTTTTTATCATACTGTGACTTTATATCTTGCAATTACAACCTTATATCTCACAATGTTATTATTATATCTCACAGTCTTGTGATTATGACTATTTCTTGCAATAATTTATATTATTTCACAAACTCCAACTTTATATATCTCCATTTTTATAAATAAGTTTGGTTTTAGTTATTGTGTTAGTCTTGGCTCATATGTCATAATTATCTCTTTGTTTTATTCTCACAGAAATGTGTTTATATTTAAAACAGCCACCAAAATCAGTGTTTGTGTGGTAGACAAGGAGATCCCTGTTGAAAACACAGTATATGCTGGTTATGTATGTTTTGAAGCATGGCAGCTGGTTTTAGCTGGTTTATGCTGATCCTTAGTTGGTCATGAGCTGATTTAAGCTGGTCCTGAGCTGGTTATGAGCTGGTCCTGAGCAGGCGCTATAGTTGCATTGGACCAGCTTAGGGCCAGCATGTGACCAGCTTAAACCAGCTCATGACCAACTAAGGACCAGCTTAAACCAGCTCAAACCAGCTGCCATGCTTCAAAACACTACCTAACCAGCATATGCCTTTTTTTTCAACAGGGATAGCAAACTACTATCAGGCAAACTGATTTTTCCATGTCAAAGAGAAGACACGGTATGAGAGGGAAAGTGAGGAAAAGGAGAAAGTGTTTCTGTGAAGATCTTGGGCCTGCTGGATTGGGATGGGGCCCAGAGTTACACCTGGACAGCAGGACTTGGCCTAGCCAAGCCACACAGTCCCACACATCAACGCCTCTCATCCCCATCAACCAGTGGAAAGCACCAACTGTCCTTATGGAACATTTACACAAAGTAGAGAACAATACTGCAGGTGTAAATGAAGAAAAGATGGTGAGAGAGACTGGTCAGTTCATGTTCCTCCTTAACGGTGGTTCAGTGAGTTCAGGGTGAACAGATAAGCACTAAATTCTGTAATTTAATTAGTTACTTCTTATGTAATTGAACTTAATACTGTGTATACATTGTAGAACATTTATATACAATACAGTACAATAGTGGATTTAACATCAAAATTTAAAGTCTAACCTTAAAATGCATGCTTTCTATGTACCCTTCTCACTTTAAATACTTTGGTGAGTTAATAAGAATATTGGTAACACTTTAGTGTCCAGTTCTCACTATTAACTAGTTGGTTATTAGCATGAATATTACTGGGATGTTGGCTGTTTATTATTACTTAAAACGCACATATTATGTGCTTATGCCTTATTCTGCAAGACCTTATTCTAAATCCTTAATTCTACCCAATTCTTACCAAATTCTTAAAATTAATTGTCAACAACTACTTTATTAAGTATTAATAAGCAGTAATTAGGAGTATATTGAGGCAAAAGTATAGTTAGTTCATAGTAAATATTTAGTTAAAGGGGTCATATGATGCGATTTCAAGTTTTCCTTTCTCTTTGGAGTGTTACAAGCTGATTGTGCATAGATAAGATCCCTGAAGTTGCAAAGACTAAAGTCTCAAAACCAAAGAGATATACTTTATCAAAGTTAAGACTCTGCCACACCCCCCTAAACGCTCGTTCTAACACGCCCCCACATATCTACCTCACTATGTGGAAATATTTGCATAATGCCGCCCAAATGTGCACGCAAAGAAAGAAGGCGCTGTTTCTAGGCGAAAGCAAAAGCACTTTATTTGGCCTTCCGAAAGTAGATGCATTTAGGAATCTTTAAAATTACTTACAACAGAACAGCAATGCATTTTATGGACGACCGTTTCGTGAACCTAGGAGAAGAGGTAATTCTTCTTAACGGTGGTTTAGTGAGTTCAGGGTGAACAGATAAGCACTCACTCACCATGTCTGGTCCGCAGATGGTGCCCTCGGCAGCAGGCATGAACTTGGTCTCACACCGGTGTCCTGTTCTGTGGCACCACAATGATTTACACATGTCCTGGTGGGCACGAACACACAGAGAGCACAGTCAAAAATGGGCCTACACCCACTGGGAACCCTTCAACCTCACTGGCTTGCACCTCACCACGCCGACCTCTTGTTTCTACAGCAACGGCCAATCAACTTTCCCAACAAATAAAAAAGCGTGTCAAAATCAATCACTGTGCTGCCCGAAAGAAACGCTATTATCCTTGCATTTTGTTTCTTCCCACAATACGACGATAATAATGGGTGATGAGGGGTTGGGAGACTGGCCACTGCTGGCCGACGGCCCGATTGCATCTGGCAGACAGTGAGAGAGAGACATGGTTTACAAAAGCTAGCAACACTGGTTTCTGGATCATTGGCTAGCTAACGCCGCTAGCTCCCACGGCTAATTACATCTCAACAACTTTGTGACAAGGACAGGATGGCTTGGGGGGGACAGAAAACAAAAACATTGGGTTTTATCTGCACAATCGTTCTTAATTAAGCTGTACAGCTGCCTTCCATCAAGGTCGATGTTCAAGACTCTTTTCAGAGCACGTACAAGGTCTCCGAAGCGCACAAAGGCAACAGGGATCTCTCAAAGAGGAAGTCCATAGCATGAGAGCTAATCCCACAGATAGACTCTCACAATGTTCATTTCCCAAGCATAACTATTTGCATATCAATGTGTGCGTTAGACGCTAAAGGCTACAGCGGATGCCAAAGGGGGCCCTGTTCATCTTTGTTGAAACTGCGAATTAAGACTTAGAGTAGATTTTGAGGCAATGGGTTTCCTCTCAGTAGATAGTTTTCTTTCCAAAGCTCAGATGTGTGTTTGTGTTGATCATGATGTCTCCACACACAAACATAACAGGTTGAAGCACATTTAAATATCTGAGACTCTAAATGAACTCAATCTCTGTGAATTCTATTGTGGCATTGTTTGAGTTGTTTGTTGTTTGACAAGTTGTTTGACGTTTCCAACTTGTGTTCCACTGAAATCCACTGAAACGCTCCAACTATTAAGAGAAGCCTAATAGCATATTTTACACACTATTGGTTACCTTTACGAAGTCCAGGCTGCAAAGTTTAGCTTTCGAGCCAAACTGCCATTTGCACTGTATATCAGCATCATACAGCTGACCCGGAAGCTGCTCGGGGTACTTGTACTGGCCTATCTGCTTGGGCTCGTCCACTAGACACGAAGCCTGAGCTGTACTGTGAACACAAATGCAGGCAAAGAAAGATGAAAACAGAAACAGGCATAAAAACCATACAATATTATACGTATCTCGAATGGGACACCATATTGCATATTTGTAAAAACATATGTATATATTATATAACCAAACCACATATTATATATAGGAATATATAATATATAGGAAATTGTAAAAATTTAAAAATACATACATTTCTAAAATGTATTTATATACCACTTTTTGATGATAAGTGAAGTGAAAGTTTACCCTAAAAATCGGTTCAAGTATTGCCGACTACAGGCAGACCATGAGAAAACACCATTATTCCCAGCCAATGTGGGAGACATTATGTTTCCTTCAGTCTTCCGGCAGGGATTCCCCTCTCCGTCATGGATCATTCCAAAACTAGGGCAAAAAAAGGAGGGAGCAAAAGAGGGAAAGATGGAGATTGTGAGTTTTAACCAGTGAGACTATTAATGTACGACCTCAGGACAAAAACCACTCCCGGAGTCAGGTGGGACATTACCTCTATAACCGAAAGCACTTTCATCCCACAAACCCCTTCAATGATTTCTCTACTCTAATGAATAAGTCACATGATTCACACTCACACATTTAGATGTTTACTTTTATTAACCCTGTAAGAATCAAACGTATTAATGCATCAAAATAAACATATGCACTATAGTCACGAAATTCAGACCTGAGCAGTGTTGGCAAGATGTGCAATGACCACTCCTCAATAAATGAGTGATTAACGACTGTTGGCCAGTGAAGATTTTGCCCTAAACACTGTGCACATTGGAGGCACGTGTCCATTTCATTTGACCAGAATGTTTGAACTGCTGAGAATAACAAATCCCACAACATGTTATCAGCCTGATGGTTCTCCAGGATAGATTTTGTTCCAGTTTATGTTGAGAATGTGCCAAAGGAACGAAGGACTCGAAATACATCTGTCATAAAAACAAAATCTCAAACATAAACTTCCCCTTATCACAATGGCAACCAGTAAAAACAAACAAAAACACAACAACACCACAGCACTGGCCAAGAAAGCACAGCAGCGTCTCTACTTCTTCCGCAAACTGAGAAGAGCCAGAGTGTTTGCCTGTTGCACAGCATATGGTTTTCCAAATTGAAATAGTGTGGGACCTGAAAGCATGAGTTAACGTACTTATGTCCTGACTCGTGGGCGATGGTGAAAGCGAGGCCCAGCCCCGTATCTTCATTAATCGTGCAGCTACGATACTTGCTACACATCCCACTTATTGGAGCAAAACCTGCAGACGGGAAGTCAGAAAGGACAGAAAGATGAAAACATGGGTGGAAGAGGAAGATATATGAGTGACACTGATACAAATTTCTTACAGAAACTTTAAAATCCAACAAGTCTGAATGAAAACAGTAATACATTATTTAAGCATCACTAAACACACCAAAATGTTTTCAAACCTATAGAACTTGAAACAGGATCCCATTACGCATAAACACACTTTTAGGCTATGTTTCTGACTGCATGGTCTCAGCTTCGGTTTGAGTTTCACATCATAGAGAGGCAATTTAAAAGCCGTGCTTTCCCCTTTGCCATACATTCAAAGTGCATACTTGTGGTTTGGAGCTTTAGAGCTGAATTCATTACATTTGGCTGACGCCTCTATAGCAAAAACTGAAGAAGCTGCCAACTGACTGCAAAGTGGATTTGAGATTTCTTGGATTCATTCAGGTGAAGTTCTCTGCCTGAGGGCAGACTAGGACACACATCACCAACCACAAGCTCTTTCTAACCTTGGCATTGTGTAATTCACCCTCCTGCAACTCGATTAGCCACTGACATCACAACACATGACCCACTTCTGCTATTGGAAGGTGACTATCAAGGGCCTTACCCAAGGTGTCACACGGTTCATTCTTCCAGGAGCAGATGTCCAGCCCCGTCAACAGTATGGCATGGTCGTGCCGCTTGCCATTTTTACCTATCAGGCCTGATTGCCACTGGCAGAAGCTGTTGAGTGACTGGTCTGCGTGGTGGTTGATAGACAGACCCAGCTGACATCAGTGAAGCCGAGAGAGTTGAAGTGTTCAGAGGGGTGGTGAGAGAAAGAAGACAGAGTAGTGAATGATCAGGCATCTTTCAAGTATGAAAGAAATGAAAAACAAAATGTCTGGGAAACTTCGAAAATTAGATATGACATTCAATTTACCTTTAATGAGAATAAACTAGCTGTGCAACCAGTGTTTCATGCACTGTTTAGTGCAAAAGCAAAATTAATCATATTTTGGAGTCTGTTGATGTCTGTTAATGCCAAGAAATGTCAACATACAGCTTATTTATCAGCAGTTTATGAAGCAAAAAGCTCTTGTGAGCCGTTCTTTAGTGAATCAAAAACATATAGTGTGACCAGTATAGTTTGATTCCCAAACAAATTAATTTTAAATTAACCAAAGATTTACAGCAACCAGTTCATTTTGACTCACTAACAAATGACTCTTATAAGTTTTTAATGAATCAAAAACATACAGCACGACCAGTATAGTCTGATTCCTGAATGAATGACTCTTAAGAGTCAATTCTTTGCAGTGAATCATAAAAAAGCATGCAGTGACTGGTATATTCTGATTCACAAACAAATGACTCTTATGAGTCATTTTTATTGGATTAAAAACATAAACTCACACTTGCACTAAACATTCCGAGCCGGAGCACGCTTACGTCATGTACAAGGTAAAGGAAAAAAACACTTTCACTAAGATTCTGCCTAACAAATTTATAATTCATGCCATGCAGCGATTTTCACTTGTATGTATCAGAGAATTATTACGGCGACAGCTGACGTTAATGAAGAATTTGCAGCTTTACTCGCAAACTACAATTCTTGTTCATCAACAAGGTGAGAATCAGATGTTATAAACTCAAATATACTTAATTTAATTTAATTAACTGAAAAATGTAGTATAGTAGTAGTAATAGAATATGTTTGCGGTCGTAATGATGACAGTAGCACACACAAAATAGTAGCTGTTCTGTGCTCCGGCGTGGTTAGCGATTACAATACATGCATACTGCGACCAAGCCCAACTGAACTGTGCTCTGGCCCACTTCTTCCAAGTGAGCCAGGGACGGTTAAATGAACCATATGGAGCGCTCACACTAGTCAAAGGAACCGGGCTTTGGGAGTCAAACGTGATCAAGCACGGTTCAAAACGCCTAGTGTAAGTACACCCTTAGATATACAGTATATATGAAAGAATGTGTATATTTTTGTATGTATGTATCTTACCGGATCTTTCTCAAGTAGGAGGAGGCTGACCACAACAATGTTGATATCATTTCCAATAGTTCCATCTTTGAATAGACTGGAGACCTGTTTAGCAAAAAAACACTTTGCACATTACTATAGGTAGAAGTAAAGTTAGAAGTAAACAGTCTTCTCCTCAACAATGCTGCTGATAGCTCTGCTCACCATGTTCATGACAGTAAGGACATAGGTAGTGACGTTGTCTCTGCCATGTTTCTCCAGCATCTTCCTGTCTGCCACCACCAGAGTTTCCACATTCAGGCCACCCTCTTTGCTTGATGTAATCTCTGAGCGCTTCACCCGGCTTTGCTGCTCGAACTCATCAGGCATGACAAAATGATCCTCTGTAGGAGGCTTGGGAGTATCTGTAGTTAGGATGAGGTGGAGAGATAAAAGTACGGAAACTCATGAAAAAGGGTGAGAAAAACTGGAAATTGCCTCAAATAACTGTTTTTCCTTCTTCCAAGCTAGCTCCCTGATAAAAGCGCCAGAGAGGCGATGACAGACCAGGAAATACACAGTCATTAACTTCACATGCTGTTTCCAAGCTTTCATTCAATTTCTTTCAGTACAACAGATAATACTGACACAGTAGTTTTGCTTTTTGGAATCAGTATAAATATCTCAGAGGGCTTTACTGTTATACGCACTCTGACATATTTTACAAGTATATAACGTGTAATGAACTTTGCATCTACAAATAGCTAAAAGGAAATTCCCTTACATACATTGCTTGCGACGTCCGCAGAAGTGTTGTCTCTGGAGCTTTCCGTGCTGGTACTCATGGTGATGGTGGAGGTGGTGGTGATGACGGTGGTGGCTCTCGTAGGGGTTGTTTGATTTAACGCTGCTGGACCAGTCAGTCTTATCAGCGTGCATTCTGCGCTCAGCTGATCGCTTGTAGATGACATGTGGGTGATGTCCAGAGGGGGCACTGTAGTTGTGTTGTAAAGCCAAATGCTGCGGTAGTGGAGTGATGAGAAGTTCCTCGCCGGAGAACCGGATCAGACCTGACTGCAGAGTACAGATAAAGAGGAAGCTATGAGTAGGCAACCAATAACAAACACTGAGGTTGGACAGCATGTCGGATTCATACTACTGTTTAAGAGTTTTGGGTCAGCAAGATTTTTTTTATGTTTTTGAAAGAGGTCTCATGTTCACCAAGGCTGCATCTATTTGATCAAAAATACAGTTAAATTTAATTAAATTACTTAAAAAGAACATTTTTTATTTTATTTTATTCAACTTTAAAATGTAATTTATTCCTGTGATGGCAAAGCTGATTTTCAGAAGCCATTACTCCAGAGTTACAGTTCAGAAATGATTCTAATATTCTGATTTGATGCTTAAGAAACATTTCTTATTATTATTAACATTGCAAACAGCTGTGCTGCTCAATTTTTTTGTTTAATCCATGATAAATTATATTTTTCTGCCACTTTTGAACAATTTAATCCATTATTGCTAAATAAATGCATTAATTAAAAAAAAACTTATTAAATGGGTCATTACAATTCTACATAATTCAAAATGATTTCATCTAAAAAATTATAATATAATAAAATAATACAATAAAATGTTTAAATGCTATATGAATCTATAGGCATAACAACATTATAATGTACAGTATGAAAAATAGATTGATTTTGATATTTAAAAATAGAGGAAATGAATGTGTAAAATTAAGTATCCAAAATTAGCCTCTAAATGTCATATTTACAATATTGTGCTCTAATGACAGCTGATATCCAATACAGTACTGGTATATTGTACATCTCTAATTGCCCCCAAAATAGCAGGTTAAGAGAATATTTCAGCTTAAATACAAGTTGAGCTCTATCGACAGCATCTGTTGCACACTATATGATAATTGCCCAAAAGATTTCCATTGTAAGCACATGTTGACACAACTGTCAGCATGTTTATTGTTTTATTTTTACAAACCGGGGGTTGATTTGAACTTGTTCTCAGTGGTAATAAACAGCACGGAACAGATGCTGTCGACAGAGGTCGACTCCTAGTTAACCAGGAGTATTCCTAAAGACACACCAGACCAAGTTAAAATCAGAGCGCACAGATGTGGGACTGAAAATATATCAAATCAATGACGTGGAGGTATTTAGGCGAGTTTGATGTCATGGAAGAAAAGCCCTCCAGGAGACCATAGACTTTAACATTCCTGGTTGTGGGGGATTCTTGGTCCCTCCAGCTGAAACATCGGTGGTTACAAAAACAGCTGTTGCATAGTCACAAAAAACGGGCATCTCCATAGTTACAGCTGTCAGTACACAATAAACAAACGATGACATGGTGGGATGTAGAGCAGCCTGGGGCATCTAAAGGCATCTTAAGGAGCTGCCCATTTATCAGATGTTTCAGTACAGAAAGCAGAGAAAAGTTCATATGCAGCATAACCTTTCAGCAGCTTGTTTTACAGTGACGATTAGCATGGCCAAAAGCCAGGCATGACAGATATGATAGACTATCATATCTACATCCTCTGTCAACAACACTCAGCCCTTGAAACTCTCTAATTAACTCATTTTCTCAGAGGAAACGGAAACCTGAGAGGTAAAAGTGAAGAAACCTACTATACAAAATATTCACAGCTGCATTTATTTTATCAGAAATACTGTAAATTATTAACTAGTATTACAAATTAAAATAACTGTTCTATGGGCGAGTTTTATGTATCTTTTAGCGCTGAATTAGATGGCATGTTTGAGAGGTAGGTGGAGGAGGTCAGATATTCACGAGCAGTTGATTAATGAGGTGTGGGGTCAAAGGCGAGCCCAAAGCTTATCGTCTGCTATGATAGTGACACTCATTGGTGCCCTGGGACACATCCGCAGCAAGCCAACACATGCGCACATGGAGCCATTACTAATAAAACATGTCAGAGCTTAATTGCTTTATTATAAGTCATATACATGTGTCTCCAGATTTATTTGGTTTGGGTCAGTGTTTCTACGATGCTTTTTCCAGCAAAATGTAGCAATATTTCAGTGTGAACCACTTTTCACTGTACTGCCAATGGGAAAAGCAATGTCAGCTTCATTAAGCAAACTTGTACTAAGTATTCAGACCTTTCTTTAGGTTTACATGATGAATCTTTGCAGGGTATTTAGTAGGGCAGAATTACAGAATCCAATCCATAAAAATGGAATAACACAGAATGTCACAGAATTTGGGAAACTTGGAAGAATAAATCGAAAGGAGGGCCGTACACTAAATTAAATTGCGATATGAACTAGTGTCTGAGAATAATAAACCAAAAAAAGTGCTAAATATGAAGTCTGCATGTTCTGCATGTCTCTGTGTGAATGAGCATGCAGTTTCATCTACACATATTAAAGCATGTTGAAGAAATGACAGTAAGATATTTCTGTCATTTCTTCAACCAGCCTTCTAGTTTTTTTAATTCAACTGCTAATTCAAAATTATTTTTGACTATTAAAATTGTATTAAACCATTAAAATGGAATTCAGAAAACTGTCATTGAATGGTTATATTGTTCTGCCAGTAAGTTTGTGACAAATTACTCTTTTTGAGTGAGTCATTGAATCATTCATTCAATCAATTTGTTCAAAAACATTACAACATAAAAGGCATTACTGCATGTATAATGTAAGTTACTCAATATTAACTTTTTTGTTGCTGTTATTTGTATGTAAGCAATAAGGTAATCGAGGCCGTGCTGTATCGTGAATAAATCTGCAACCCCTTCAGCTGTGATTTATTCACAATACAGAACGGCCTCGAGTACCTTATTGCTTTTATAAAACGGTTAGCACACAATAAAAATTATTAAAACCAAAAACGTATGTATTGAAATGTTACTTTTTTGAAGCAAGTTTGTTAAATGCTCTCCTTCCGCTAAAAAATAGTTCCTGACAGAAACAGTAAACGGCAAGAGAATGTTCCGATGTAACATGCCTCATCTAATGGAGCTTAAATAAAAACAGAGAATAGGAGCTCTTATCATCTGCTGTTTTTTTTTTTATTAACACAATATATGATATTTTCTCACACACATACATCTGCTTATCTCTCAGCATGAGAAAACGTCCATTTCCCGTCTTTTAGTTTTATAACAGACCGATTCGCGGCACAGAGCGATTTTGCAAGCGTCATTACAGTGTAAACTGATGGACATATGGACATAGCTACAGAATCATACCTGAAACAGAAAACTAATAAATACAGTAATATTCCCTCCTCACTTCGGAAACTGTAGGCTTCCACACAGACGCGCGCCGCACATATCTCCGCATGAGAAGCATTTATTAGACGGGATCTCAAAATTAAAGATGAGAGATAACGCCAGCAGGGGTCACTCATACTTCATTAAATAAATAACAAACAGTTAATTCTGCCGAAATACATAATAAATGAAACAGTTTTGATGCTATATTATTGATTGCTTATGTTGCTAAGGGTGTTGCTCAGTGATACACAGAACTGTTGGGTGAAGAGGTCATAGCCGTGCTGTATCGTGAATAAAACACCGCTGCTGACCAATCAGAATTGAGGAATGGAACTAACCGTTTTATAAACTTCATTAAATAAATATCAAACAGTTAATTCTACTGAAATACATAATACACGGAACAGTTTTAATGCTATATTATTGATTGTTTATGTTGCTAAGGGTGGTTGCTAAGGATGTTGCTCAGTGATACACAGAACAGTTGGGTGAAGTGGTCATAGCTGTGCTTTATCGTGAATAAATCACAGCTGCTGACCAATCAGAATCCAGGACTGGAACTAACCGTTTATAAATAATCATTAAATTAAAAGTAATAAGAATGTTGGGAGAACGATTGTCATGATTACTCGAATAAATAGAAAAGTGCTGCTCAGTGATACACAGAACCTTTGGGTTAAGCGGTCATAGCCGGGCTGTATCGTGAATAAGGTCACGATACAGCACGATACTTGCCTTTTAAGGCAAGTCATGTCACTCGGCGGCCATCTTTGAAACGCCTCTCGGGCATGCAAGTGAAACTCTTATCTCTTTGAATGGGGAAACATCAAATTCTCCAAAACTGTTTACTAAGCTTGCGATTAAATTTCATATTTGAAATCACCAAAGAAATCTTTGTCATAAATGTTGTTTATTTTGCTCAATGGCGTTATAAAAAGCTTATTTCTCAGACTAGATCAGCCAGTGCGCATGCGCAGTCCTAGGTGCAAGTCTCAGAACGCTGACTGTTTCTATAGCAACCGGGACTTCTAACGGCAACTGCAGTGACACGCTGACTTTACCGATTAGCGACTGGCTCTTTTGCTCAGAAGGCGAGGTTTCGTTCGATAGAGCGGTCATATTGAGCGTTGCATTTTTCCCCATTCAAAACTATATGAGTGACACGTCTTGGGTATTCTATACTCTTTGATAAAACACAGCTGCTGACCAATCAGAATCGAGGAATAGAACTAACCGTTTTATAAAAAAACAATATAACATGTATGCAATCATGCTGTTGGTCTGAATATATATAACACAATTTTCAGCACAACAATCACTCATGCTAATATGAAAAAATAATGCTTAAATATTATGCATTGGATTGGATTTACATTGGTTTCTTTAGGTTACAGGAAGTTTTTTTATAAAGTTGGGTTCTTTTTACAAGGTTTACACATTGTACATAAAGCACATAATGCATATGTTTATTGATGTGAAAAAAATCAATGAGTGCTTTACTGCTCTTGCAGACAAGCTAGAGTGAAATAAATGATAAAACAGGTATATCTCTATTGCTTTATTGACTTTTGTCTCTTTACTGTTCAGTATTTGCAAACAAACTTTGTATGGTCATATAAAACATGGCCACCAACCTACCATTAATTCAGCAACAATGACTATACTCAGCACCTCCTGACAGGCCTGGCTTTACTAAGTGGGAAGTGCAGCAGTTGTAAAATAGGTCAAATTACTCCAGTCACCGGTGTCTGAACCATATTCAGTCTGGCAGAGCCATTAGTGCCAGAAACAAACTTCTGAGAGGGCAACCGACTGCCTCTAGGTTTCTAGGTTATTGTGAACTAAATGAGGGGGATATTTTACCTTCGTAACCATGAAGATATAATAAATATACTGTGCTAAAGATGAGCCACTCTGTCCTGTCTGATTGGTTTGGAGATTAAATAAATATTGAATGTTTTCTTAAATACTGGCTACAAGACACAAATTCATAATATTTGGAGACCTGTGGTGTCGTAAAGAATCCATTGGTCATGGGACGGTGCGTCTTCCTGAAAGGCTTGAGCTGCACTCATCACTGAACTGAAGTCATCTTCTCTCTTTAAGACTAGAATTTTAACCTCTGTCTCCCAGACTGCTGAACCTCACACATTCCGTCTGGCTTTGGAATTCTACCTAATCCCACCCTCCACGAACAGGCAAATCCTTGCAGAATAGCTGTGCATTCAGTCAGTGATTTAACCCCCTTCTTTTCTTCATGGCCCCATGTGTTTGATCCCGCGTACCCCGACCCCTCCCATCTCGCAGGTGGCAAAGTAAACACAGGGCACTCCCAGGACTGAGGCGGTGCCCGCAAAAGCACATGCTGTGAAAACAGCGGTAGACCGTGGCAGGCTGCTGCAATGATCTGGGGCATCTGCTCCCACCATTAAACACAGGGCAACAGGGTCACTCATCTCTCTCCAGCCACGCTGACCTCTCCTCTTATGGCTAACAGCTTTCTTCCACTAACTCAAGGCAATAAGACGACTTATAGCCACGTTTCCACTGCAGGAACTTTCCCCAGGAACTAGGGACTTTGGGCCGGTACTCGGTGTGTTTCCACCCCAGGAACCAGGATCTAAATAAAGTTCCGGGTAAAAGATTGCCCCTCAGAAAGTCCCTGCTCGCGAGGTAGTACTTTTTCAAAGGTCCGGAACTTTCGGGGGCGGGACTTGAGCGCTGAACATGCTGATTGGTTGAGTTCACACAGCATTGTATTTCAACCACCATTTGCATTTTTTATTTTTTTTATATTACTGTTATTGTGTCATGAAATGTAGTTTTAAAAGTATTTCAGGCGAGAATGTTGTTGTTTAAAACTCAAATCTGCAGTTTATTTATAAAAACAGCACCTATTTGAAAATGTGCTTCGCCGATTTCGGAGACGGGAGCTCCACGCGATCAGCCGGCGCTCAGTGCTCATGTATCCCGACGAGAGCAGCCTCAACTCGGCTAGTCCTTCTGACATTTGCCGCTGGCTCTGATGTCTCGGTAGTGGATAAACATAAGATATAATTCATTTTGGGTAAATCTTAACAGATAATCTTTGGTCTTTATTCTATTAATCTATTAATATGTTAAAATTAAAATAAAAACAGGCAATGTTTGATATAATATTTTGTTTCATTGTAATGTAGGCCATGTACCTTCCCTGAACATTTCTGCGGCTATTAATATATTTAAATGAAAACAAAAAGGGGCAGTGGTGTTTAATATATTTCTTCTTATTGTAAATACATTGAGGAAAATTGCAGTAGCCAAGTTGAGCTGACTGATGTTATCAAGTACGCTGCTGTTTGCAGAATTACCGGACTTGCGTTGTCCCGTCCACGGGAGTTCACACTCGTGAGTCGAACTCACGAAGTCCGAACTACCAAAGATGCAAGTCCGAAATTTGCGTACTTGGTATTGAAACGCGTGCAGACCTACGTCACCAGACTTGCCTATTCTTCTCGGTACTTTAGTCCGCGATGGAAACGTAGACAGCAACAGGTCTAGGGGGAAAAAAGTTAATGGGAAAAAAAGTTCCTGGTACAATTGCTCCGGGCAATTTCGGTGGAAACGCGGCTTATGTGAGATAGAATTTGATAGAAAAAGTGATCACAGCAAATACGGAGAACTTGAGTATTTCAGTTCATTGCAACAACATTTGCAATGCATTTAATTTTGAACATGGAAAAATTGATGTGTATTTTTATATTTGCTAGAAATAATACTGACGTTAAAGGGATAGTTCACCCAAAAATGTGTGTGTTTTCCTGCACGTAAATAACGCATGCATGTGGTGCTGCTGTCATAGAACAAGCATGCGCTGCACCTTGTTTACATGCAGAGGAAAACACGTGCATGTGTCGTGACACTCTCCATAATGGCAGAAGACGGTAACTCACGGGAGAAGAATCGTTGAATAAAGTCGTTATTTTTGGGGTTTTTTTGCGCACAAAAAGTATTCTCATAGTGTCAAAAAATTTCAGTTGTACCACTGATGTCACATGGACCATTTTAACAATGTCCTTACTACGTTTCTGTGCCTTGACCG